>NC_056745.1:1143330699-1143618199 GCF_019279795.1 Protopterus annectens
CTCTGTTTTCACACAAACATTGAGTTGTTTCATTTTTGCATGAGTTGTTTCACTTATACATGCAGTAATTTAATTTTTGGAATTTCACATAGACGACAAGGCATGGGAACATGTCTGACACCTCGGAACTCTGGACTTAAACATTTGAACTGTGAACCACTGTGAGTGGAACTGCAGAGAAGCCAGAAAATGTCCAAGGTGGACTGTTCTTTCATGTCATAGGTGAAGCAATATTAAAAGTATTTACTACTTTTATCCCCAGCAAGGTATTAAAAAAAGACATTCTAGATGTACTGGGAGAAATATTCCATGTATATCATGAGCCAAAGAAAAATATTCCATATGTAAGGCATTTATTTTTCACTAAAAGTAAAGGGCTTCAGGAGTCAGTAGATTTCTGTGTGACTAAGTGCAAACACAAAGTGAAAGACTGAGTTTTGAGACTTGCATGACTGAATGATACGATATAGAATTGTGCCTTGTATCAAAATGATCAAGTGCCTTGGCAGGTTACTAACAGAAGCAAACTTGATAAAGCATTAGATCTGTGTAGAAAGCATTCAGTTTATGTAGACTGAATGAGCTCTTAAATTTGTAGCTTCAAGGCTTAGCTGTGGAACAAAATGCGCAAAATATAGGCTTTGAAAAAAATAATGATAAAATTAAGGCAAAAGTGAGTAAATGAAACAAAACTGCAAGTGATATTATGGTCTACAAGATGTTACCTAGCAGTCTATGTGCAGCTAGAACTAGAGCTTCATGTTTAGGTGTGCTTACCAGTGTGAAAAAGCACATTTATTCAAAACTCTAGACTATTTATCTGTCTATTGTATGTATTTAGTTTTGTTACCTGAGTAGAGCACTGATCAAATCTAACCATTTGCAGACTTAGCCCATGTTGTATATATAGTAATAGATGTAAAGTAAAATTAGAGGTACAGCTAAATGCTACAGTTTAGTGACATAAACCTACATGCAATGAAAAATATATACATTTACAAGATCTGCAAAGAAGTAAGATTAGAAGAATTCTAATCACAACAGAGATGTTGCCCAGGCAGAGTACAAATTTAGTATATACAAGTGTGGTATAGAATTTAGGCAGCCAGCATTTGAAGTTATAAAATACTGTGAGCTGCAAAAGGGAGATTGGAAGCTGCATAGTTAAGAGTTAGGACAGATGGGGAAGCAGTGTATATTAGCTTGTAGACTGGTAGGAAATGGAGAGCAGTCATCCAAGGTTTTGGGATGACTGTAATTGGACAAGTACTGGAGTTAGATGACATGACCTGTGTTATGATGTATGCATTTATATTCTTCGGTTAGTTATTGTCTGAACCATAATACTTTGAGTGGATGCTAGTCAGCAAGGCTTAGTGCAGCATTATTGCAGTAAGGTAGGCCATTTGTAAATGGAACACAGACTTTGATAGTGACACAGTCAAGATGTGCGCAGAAAGAAAAAGAAATACTAGATGTGAAGTTGTTAAATCTCGCTGTTTATTTTAACTGATGGGTTCGGAGCCGATCCATGGCTCCGACACGGCCGATAGCAAAGCTCAATGTTTGCCAGTAGCTCGAGACCAAGCCCCTTATCCCACATTGCACTACTGGAATTACCTCCGATCTAGTTTGCTGCGGCAAGAGAGATCTCGGTGATCCAGCTAGCTTGGACCGTTTGTGGGAAAAATAACAGCAATTTTATAAAAAAAACTTTACTTTTTGTTACTAAAATAGTTGTGTGTTAATATCAGGTTGTTTATTAATATAATCTATAGTTTATGTAGTTTTAAACAGTTTAAATAGTTAGTGCCCTGTTGGCTTCTTGGTTTGTGTGGGCCTTTAGCCCTATTTACTCTTAGTCTTTCAAGTAGTCATGGTTCTTCTCTGTGGGCCTCTCAGCCCTATATTTGTAATCTGTAATTATATTGTTATAGTTAGTGCCGGTTTGGGCTAAGTAGTTTGCGGTTCTTTATAAGTGAGTAAGGACCTTTCTATCTTACTCTTTTCAGTTTACTGTTTGTTACTAACTATGTCGGATGAAAAGGAGAAATCCCATCCAAAATCGGGATTCAAAAAATGCCCAGATTGTAGGCAGAAAATGTCCGTCACTGACGGACACATTCAATGTGTCTACTGTCTGGGGGCTAAACACCTCCAAGACACTTGCAGCATTTGCCATTCCTTTTCTTCAAGAGTCCTTTTGGAGAGAAGGAGGAAGCTAATAGACATGGAATTGCTACAGAAATCCTTTTCTGAGGTTTTGAGTAGCCATGAGGGTACTAGCTCGTCCTCCAAATTCTCAAAATCCAGATCTTCAGACAAAGTGACAAAGAAGGCAAAAATTTCAGAAGGAGGGTCATCTGTTCCACAGACCTCAGAACCGAGTGCTGCTTTGATTCGGAGCCAGCTCTCGGTTTTGGAGCCGGTCTCTGAAGTTCCTTCTTCCCCTCTGCTCCAGTCAGCACCTTCGGTGCATTCAGCTAAGTCCTCAGTCAGCCTTTCAGATTTGGACATGGATCGGCTAGTGCAGAAGCTTTTACAGGAACCAGGACTTGCCAAATTGTTGTCAGCCCTGACCAGCTTGTCGGTGCCAAAGACCATGGAACCGGATTTGTCTACTCCTCCTCCGAGCCGTACTGGACTCTCAGAGCCGAAGGAAACTGAACCGATGGTTGTTGAACCCTTGGAGCTGATACCCGCACCGGTGTTATCGGCTCCATCTACTTGGATGTCCTCTGCACCAACCGAGGACTCTAGGAGCCGATGCTCTCCTGTCTGGTCCGGGGAGGATAGTCGAACCAATTTGTCGGTGCTGACTCTTCCTCTCGGGGCTTCGGCTCTGATGAACTCAGCTCCTACCTTGGGCTCGGAGCCAAGGGTTTCTGTGCGGGAGGATTGGATGGAACTCTTGGGTCCGTCCACTCCTTCTCGGAGCCATGGTGCCTTCAATGCTATGAGGAGAGTTTTGTCTCCAAAGACAATGTCAGCATCGGTTCAGCCTTCCCTCTCCCCTTAAGCTGCTGTGTCTGCTTCTTCATCTACCGGTCCCTCTAAGCGTAGAGACTCTGAGCCTCAAGTACCCCCTCAGGGCATCCCCTACTCTTCTGAGACCTCCCCAGATCCCCCACTGAAGAGGTGCCCAGGAAGAGACTGTGCAAGAGGAAGCACTTAGACTCCCCACAGGAGTCTTTGACATCTGACACGGACTTAGAAGAATATCTCCTTTGCAGAGATACTAGAGATCCTTAATCAGAGGGGCAATTGGCAGTCCAAGACCCCTACTGAGGATGAGTCCATGCTCTTGAAGGCTTTTGGGTCTCAGCCTTCCACTTCTTGGGTGTCTCCGCCTTATGACGAGCTCATGGAACTGATTTCTCTTAAGGCATGGGAGTCACCAGAGGCCATGGAACCTGTTCCTCATAAGCCCAATAAATTCATGTCTGCCCCAGCGGACAAGCCATTTTTGACAAAGGGAGTGCCTGTTGATGCCATGGTGGTAGCTGCAGCCACCAAAAAGGAAGTATCTGAGACATCCACCTCTCCCCATCCCCCTAACAGAGATTCTAGGGTCATGGATAGATATGGGAAGCGCATGTTTAGTTCAGCGACTTTTTCTCTGTGATCACTGAACTACTTAACCCACTTTACGAGACTACAGAGAGATCTCCTGAAAGAGCTAGGAGATACTCTCCAGGGTATGGTAGCTACAGGGGTGGCGACAAAGTCAACGCCCAGCTCGCTACCCTAAACTCAGTGGTAAACTCGTCTATGCGTCTCATATCCTATGCAGCAGATGGTTCAAGTAGAGCTGCTAGTTCGGGCATTGCTCTTCGAAGACATGCCTGGATGCGTCTCTGTTCCTTTGCGGAACCCTTTAAGTCTTCCTTTATTAATACCCCAATCGATGGCTCATCACTGTTTGGGCCCAAAGTAAAGGAAGCTTTAACCAGGTGTTAGCAGGAAGGCAACACCTTATCTGCCGTTGGAGTCCATTTTTCGACCCATACTCAGCCCTACCCCAAGGGCCCTGGGGAGGGAAAATATGGTTCCGAAAAGCACAGGGAGCCTTTCAGGACACACGTGGAGAAACCCCCTCTAGAGGCAGAGGAGGGGGTTATAATGGAAGACGCTGCCCCCGCGGCAGAGGGGGTCCACAGCAACAGGTTGACAGGGGTCAGTTCTCTGGTCAACCCTACCAGCACCCCTGAAAGGGAGCCCGACTGTTCAGCTCCAGAAGCAGTCGGGGATCGCTTATCTTTGTACCCAGAAGCCTGGCTAAACATAACATCAGGTACTTGGGTACAAAGCATCATTTCCAGAGGATATTTCATACCGTTCTCTTCTCCTCCCATTTCTGTAAAGAGAATCCCAGATGTTCCACCCAATCTCAGGGAACAAGAAATCGTAGAGGTCCACAGATTGCTAGAAAAAGAGTGTCATCCAACCAGTCCCAGCAGACCAAGTTGGATTCAGAACTTACTCAAGATTCTTTTTGGTACCAAAGAAAACAGGGGACTGGATACCTGTCTTGGACCTCAGAAGACTCAACCAGTTTGTAAAGAAAGAGAAGTTCCAAATGGTCACGCTTCAGTCCATTCTTCCCTTCCTAGGGAAAGGCGATTGGATGTGCTCCATAGATCTCAAGGACGCGTACTTTCACATAAAGATGAACAGATGCTCCAGAGATCATCTGCGCTTCCAGCTGGGAGCCAATCATTACCAGTTTCGAGCCCTACCCTTTGGTCTCACTACAGCACCCAGAGTGTTCACCAAATGCATGGCAGTGGTCACGGCTCACCTGAGATGTCTAGGATTCCAGGTGTTTCCATACCTAGACGATTGGCTTCTCACCGCTGCCACCAGGCATCAATTGACTCAGGTAACACAATACACTGTGACACTTTGCCATCAATTAGGCATTACAATCAACTTCAAAAAGTCTGCCTTATTGCCATCGCAGCATACCGTTTTTATAGGAGTAGAGTTAGATACCTCAACTACCACTCTGTCTCCCTGTCAAAAGAGTCTCTCTTCTCCGCCAAAACGTCAGCTCACTGGTGTCAAAGAACAAAGCTACAGCAGCAGAGGTATTGAAGGTGCTAGGTTTGATGGCGGCAGCAATCCTGGCTATACCACTCACAAGGATGCATATGCGAATTCTTCAATGGCTCCTCTTCGCACAGTGGTCTTACCAGAAACTACCAATGCACCACATGATTCTCATCATGGATTCTTGCAGGAGACACCTTCGGTGGTGGTTGACGTCTCTTCATGTTACGATCAGAAGACCCTTTGCCCCCCCCCCCTCAGTAGCCACTGTGACCACGGACGCTTCCCTGATAGGGTGGGGGGGGGATTTTCAGGGAAAGACTGCCCAAGGCACATGGACAGATCAAGGATCACATCTGCATATCAATGTTCTAGAGTTGAGAGTGGTGCTTCTGGCATTGCAGTACTTTCAGGACTCTCTCCCTCTAGGAACTATTGCAGTTCAGATGGATAACATGTCAGTAGTCTGGTACTTGAACAAGCAAGGCGGAACCAAGTCTTACCCCCTTTGTTGAGAAGCCCTCCGGGTCTGGCAATGAGTTGTGTCATCCCAGCGTTTTCTGTTAGCAACGCACATCCCAGGGAAATCCAACGTGATAGCGGACAAGCTAAGCAGAGCGATATTAATCCCTCACGAGTCGTCTCTCAAACAACAGGTTGCAGAGTTGATTTTCCGCAAATGGGGCCAGCCTTGCTGCAACCTTTTTGCCAGTCACATCAATTCAAAATGCAGAAGCTACTTTGCCCTAATACCACCTCCCGGTCATCCCCCAAGAGATGCACTTTTACACGATTGACCCCCAGGTCTCCTTTATGCATTTCCACCATTCCCATTAATACCCAGATTTTTACAGAAAACAAAATTGCTGTGAAGGACTGTTATACTCATAGCCCCCTACTGGCCTCAACAGATTTGGTTTCCATTTCTCCACCATCATGTGTTGGAAGATCCATGGATCCTGGACCCAGTTCCGGACATTCTGACGCACCCGCCAGGGGACCTTCATCCTTCACTGCAGTCCCTGAAACTGACTGCTTGGCTAATCCACTTCCCCTAATTGCCAGGCTTCATTCAATTTCAGAAGATACAAGACAAATTCTCTTGTCTTCTCACAAGCCATCTACCAGGAAATTATATGGCAGTAAATGGAAAAGGTTCTCAATTTGGGCCAATACGCAGAACATTGACCCTTTCTGAGCTCCGCTATCTTCTATTTCAGAATTTTTGACAAAAATTTTTAAGGAAGGGGCAGCAGCTGCTACAGCTCGGGTTCAGTTAGCTGCCATCTCAAATTTTCACCTTGGGTTTGGTGGCTCAAATGTTATGGGCCATAAATTATCCAAGACTTTTCTTAAAGGCGTTCTTCATATGAGACCTCTGATCAAAATTCCCTATTCTCCCTGGAATTTAAACCTTATGCAGTCTCAAATTATTCTTCCTCCTTTTGAACCAGCATCTTCTTGTGATCTCAAATTTTTATCCTGGAAAACAATATTTCTTGTGGCCATTACTTCTGCCCGCAGTGTGTCAGAATTTCAAGCATTATCTATCAGACCACCCTACATGATTTTCCATGCTGATAGAGTATCTCTCAGAACAAACCCCTCATTTTTACCTAAAGTCTGTTCTGAGTCAAATATCAATCAGGTCATTGAATTGCCAGTCTTTTTTCCCAACCACTCTAGCAAATTGGAATACATGCTGCACAAACTTGATGTTCACATACAGCTCAGATTTTATCTTGACAGAACTAAGGATATTAGAAAATCAGACCAACTTTTTGTATCCTTCTCAGAAGCAAGAAAAGGCAATCCAGTGGCTAAAACCACTTTATCTAAATGGTTATCCAATTGTATATCCTTTGTTTATGAAAATGCGATCATTACATTAACACACAAACCTTCATTCTACCAGAGCCATCTCTACGTCTTCAGCTTTTCAAGCTAAATTGCCCCTTGACAATATTTGCACTGCAGCCACTTGGTCTAAGCCTCATACCTTTATCACGCATTACAAAGTAGATAAGGCTTCAAGGGACAGGTCTTCCTTTGGTTCTACGGTACTGAAGAACATACTCCCATGAGCCACCTAGGGTTGAGGGTGCTAGGGACGCTACCCATCAGTGAGAATAAACGGCGAGATTTAACAACTTCACATAAATAAGTTATGTACTTACCATAACGTTCCATGTGAGTTGTTTATCTCGCCTTTATTCTCACTTCCCTCCCTCCTTCCCCCTCCTGGCTGACTGTTGATTTAGAGGCTAGTACCAACCTGGTTATTCAATATTTCTTCTTCCCCTTTGGGAAGTGTTCTTGATAGAAATACATAAAAGGGTATGTATATGTTTGTATATATTTATATATGTATATACTGTTACTCTCAGCAAACAAGATCTGAGGTAATTCCAGCAGTGCATTGTGGGATAAGGGGCTTGGTCTTGAGCTACTGGCAAACCTTGAGCTTTGCTATCAGCCATGTTGGAGCCGAGGATCGGCTCAGAACCCATCAGTGAGAATAAAGGCGAGATAAACAACTCACATGGAACTTTATGGTAAATACATTACTTCTTTTTATTTTCTTTGTTTGTCAGAAATTCTCCTGTTATATTTATGCCTAGTTAGTTAAATTTGAGTCTTATCATAGTCATTTACTAAATACATTTAAATCACAAAGTACCAGTAGGACTGCTCAAGACATTGTTAAAATTACACTCATGTGATTCACCAATTAAGTATAAACCTGGCAAGTTAATGTGCATATCTATTCATTAACAGAGCCTACTTACAAACAAAAAAAATTTCTAGAGAAAGATTTGGAAGTCTTATAGCTTATTTTGAGGTTACCTGTTTCAAGGAAGGAGATAAAATAACTTGGTCTCCCAGTTAGTGCAGAGGAATAAGGCTATGAGTTGGAATGACATAGTGCCTTCAGTTAAGCAGTTGGTTTCCTAAGCTTCAGTGATCTGTGTCAGTTGGGAAATTGGGTTATACCCCTCAGTGGTCTTTTGAACTGCATACCTGGTAACTACCTACAAATCTGTCAGACTATGAGCTGCACAACTGTTGTCGAAGAAAGCGAACTGCAGTTTCTGTAAGATGTTCTCTTGAATTGTTAGCCAAATCAAGTTGTATCAGTACTTCTAGGTATTAGTGCATAATCTCCATGAAGAGTTGAACATTTATACTGCGTTTGATATTCAGGGATGATAAAATTATAAATTCTCGTCAGCTTTGTGATGCTATATTTTACAAAATTCAAGAATCACATATAGACATTACCAAATATAAAGGAGGGTGTATGACATTCATTATTGGCTGAAAATATCTGAATAGCTAGGGGAAGTATTTCAAGCATGTGATGGTTACAGCATTTTTATAATTGCAGTCAGTGTGTGGAGTTAATCCCACATGAAATAGTGAATCTTCCGTAGCTGAAAGTTGGAAATGATTTGTTGCAATACAAAGGTGCTTATTATTTCCATTGTATAAACTCTTATTCAGAATATCCTGAAACTGTGCAACTGTGGATAGTACTCATCATAAATCAATAGTACCTGAAGTCGTTCTTTTTTAAATCTTTCTTTTTTTTAGTCATGGAATATCAGATGCTGGTTTACAATCTTTGAGTGAAGAGTTTTATAGCTTTTGTAAGTGGGAATTTAGTATATCAAATCTAGTCCTAGGTATAAGCAAAACAATGAATAGACAGAGAAACAATATTGCAACAATTTAAAAATCTTAAGGAAAAAAATGTGAAGTTCTGAGATCTTTGATTGTGATTTCTGTGTATTCCGTAATATAGAAGGCACACACCTGGCCAGAGCACAGGACTCTTGCCAGCACAATTTCTGATGGATAAATATTATTTTACATTGCAGACTCCGTATTCTTTCTTAATATTGAAAAATAAAACAATGAAATGTAAATATTGATTTATATGGTGCCCAAGTAATCAGATTCCAGTACATAAGCAGAACTGGTCCTAAGCAGACTGTCCTCATCTTTATTGTTGGGGTTTGCATCCAGCAATCAAAATACGGTATAATTTATGAGAATTAAAGCAGTTTAAAACTTTTATGTTCCACTTCCACATTAGGGGTAGCCTGTCATTATTGCGTCTTATATAAACTGGAGATTTTAAGCTGTATGATTTTTATGTCTATATGTATACCAGCAGACTTCCCCGTCAGTCCCATCTGTCATGCTTGCCATACAAGGTGAGCATTATTATCTTCATGCGGGGTGCAGTGCTCTGAGCACTCAAATCCCTGCACAGTCACAGTGAGTACACAATTTATAAACTATGGGCCTGTGTGCAGCTTCAGAAATATCTTCACCTCCCTGCCTGCAAAATCACCTACATCAAAAAATGAAAAAGTTCAGCCCACGCAAATAAATACTAGTTGTGGAACAGGCAGGAGTTGGACCACAAATAACTCAGTAATAGTGGGCAGCTTGTCAGGACAATTCATACCTTTGAGAAGACAAGAAAAATAATTTTATTCAGTATTTTTCATATTGCAAAAGAGTAAAGGTAATCAGAAGGCTGTTTTAGATATCAGAAACCAAAATGTTCAAGATGTTAACACTACAAGCTATACTTCCATTCTTGATGCAAAATGCAGGATGCATTCAGCTGAGAGCATGTAATATTTTTACCCTCATATCAGCATTAACAAAGATTATATATCATTTCTCAGGCCTTATGTTAGGGACTCCCATTACTAGTTTCCCCTTAACTTTTGTCCTTTCTTCTGAAACCACAGCATTGACCAAATGCCTGGTTTTACTATTTAGTTATGTCTTTCTTTATTTCATCTGGATGCATAAACTAGCTACAGATATGTTTTTAGCTGTGATCCAAGCTTCCAAAAGAGCAGAACAAGGAAAATACACAGAAAGACACAGTACACTGACATTAAATACAATATAGATATTTACTTATTGATTTATTTCCATTTCTTTAATGGGATAATCCAAATGAGTACAAATGTCCCTTTTTAGTGAAGTCCCATGCAGGAAAGCTTCACAGTACATGTACATACAGGTTAGCAATACAAAACAATCATCATGTGAGTACAGCCTAAACAGGTACATACTAATGTATAACAGATATATCATGATGTTTACTTGTAAAACATACAATCGTTTATTTAATCAAGTGTGAAATTTCTTTTCAAAGTGTTGGACAGAAGTAAAAACTGTGTTCCTAATTATTTACAAACTATTATAATGTCATGGCTTAGTAGTAAAAAGTATATAAGCATGAGATATCAATTATGTTTATGACCACTTTCTCTACAACAGTTAGATTTATTATTTGTGAACTAAGAGAGTTCAGCGGTTCCTTTATCTAGATATTTGCTTAATTTTGTAAAAGTTCATTCAGTGCTTACACATTTCAATTCAACAAACCATAGTATTTTTAGAGTATGGACATCTCTTTTAGTCTTCAATAATTAAATTTGCCCCTCCAAGGCCAACACATTTCTAGGGACCATCCCGATTACCAGATTTAGTCCAATCCAGTAAGATCCAGCCATGGTTTATTTTGCATTTCTGAGACTTTCTCGTGGAACCACTGAAAACATTATACAGTAGCTGTCCCACCTACAATATCATGCCATCTAGCTGTAAACAAGCCTCTGTCAAACCCCTTCAAAAAAACACCCAAAACCTACCCCAGACTTTCAGCTAATCTCCATGTTACTCATCCTTGGTGAGATATATGAAAAGCTTGCTTACAATCAGTAATGTCACTACAGCCAAAGTTATGGAATCCTTTTGTCCTGCATGGCATCAGGACCAGCTGAAGCATCCACAGTAGTATAAATGCATACTCATGAATGATATCCTTCTAAACTTTGACAAAGGAAACTTCTCTCTCTTCACTGACCTTACAAAAGCCTTTAATTCTGTTGACCATCCCATCCTACTTAACCCACTTTTCACAGCAGGAATTAGCAAGAGCTCTTCACAATGGTTTAAAAGCTTTATTTGTAAGAGACACTTCAATGGGAAGTTCCTTATTAGACTCTGCCCACTATACTCAGGTGTACTCCAGGGGTCAGTCCTTTCACCCGTGCTTTATCCGCTTTTCTTCTTCTTCTTTCGGCTTTTCCCGGTTAGGGTTGCCACAGCAGATCATCCGTTCGCTCATGATTGGCAGTGGAGTTTTACGGTGTTGAGTTGCCAGCCCGGCATCCAACCTTCCACAGAAGACACACACACCCACACACTCAAACCTAGGGCCAATTTAGTGTCTCCAATCCACCTACTGCATGTCTTTGGGATGTGGGAGGAAACCGAAGCACCCGGAGGAAACCCACGCGACCACAGGGAGGGCATGGAGACTCCGCACAGAAGGCACCCCAGCCAAGAATCGAACCAGAGAACCTCTTGCTGTGAGACGGCAATGCTAACCGCTGCGCCACCGTGGCCGCCCACTTGGTTATAGTTACCATAACAAACAATAATCTGATATGTAGGGAGGTAATGCAAATGGTACTGAGACTATGAATGATGGAAAAGATGCAACTTCCAGAATAAGGTAAGAAGCTAATGGAAGTAGTTTCACTAACTGGGGAAAATGAGCTGGAAGAAGCTACAAATTACAGCCTTATCTCACTGATTAATGTGACAACAAAATCATTTGCGTGACTGCTGGCAGTGGATTTAGACAGAAGGCTTTCAACAGAGAGAAAACAAGCGGGTTTTGTTAAGGGAAGCTTTTCATCAGAGCGATTTAGGGTCAGATTTCCAGAGGGAGCAGGAATGTCATTACATGAGGGTGCTGGGTTAATTGTGCTGTTTAACTATGGAGTATGACAGAGGAAGGTAATGAGGTACACTTCAATGCAATACTGTCTGCTTTCATTAATGATATTTATACTGATGATGGAGGTGTTGACTAATAAGTTAAGGGAAGAGTCAGAGTAGTGGAACTAAGTTTTCATCAACAGTATTCCTGCTGACCTTGTATACTTACCTATCATTTTTTATGCCAATCATATTGTAATGTATGTGTCTCATCTCTCCCACTCTGTAATCAAAAAACAACTTAAGAAGATATATACCAACTTTTCAATTGCTAATACAGAATAATAAAAAACTTTTAAAATACAAAAAAAGACAAAATGCATGATATTTAGAATGAAACCCAGGCTTGTCAAGGTCTCTAGCAATTGCTACATATCTTTCAATAACATATCTGCCCTGATGCTACCAAACAGTTCCACTATTTAGGAATGTTGGCAGGTCAACACATTATCTTCCAACACCATGCACAAGTAAAAAAAATATAAGGAAGTTCCGCTAAGTGGTTAACCAACTGAACAAAGAATAAATATAAAACCACTTTTAGCGTACAAACTTTTACATCTCCCTGTTCATCTAGAACAGACTTCAGAAACACATCTCATTAAAACATCAAGGGGTATATATAGATATACAACTACCAATCAAATCATTAATACAATCAATTAAATAATTACTTCATAGAAGTTTAAAAACACAGTACATAAAAATGCTTTAAAACATTACTACTACTAACAATAATATTTATATATTTATTTATTTATTTACATTTGTTTACCGGGAAAATTCCGACAGGATGCAGGTCCTTTTTCAGTGGATGCCCAGGGAGAAAAGCTCCACAATATGTACATGATAAGTAGTGATACAAAGTTGAAACAATGGCAAACAACATGACTGGCTGTTGGCATTAATACAATAACTAGATATTGATTATCAACAGTATAAACAGTAAATGGTTGCAAGTAAGATAGCTTGTTGTTTATAATAAAAGTTGTAACAAAGTGGTCAGACAAATATTAAAGTACTCAAAGTCAACTAGCTTATTCCGACTGAGGTTAGCAGTAGTGGAAAAATAGTTGAGTTTGAGTGGAGGATGGTGGGAGGGGTGGGTGGTGTTAGTCTGGATTAGAGCAAGGACAAAGCCAGTGCAAATTTAAGTGGGATTTGAGTGCAGTTTTGAAAAGGCTGCAGGAAGGTAGAGTAGTTAAGAAGGGGAGAAGATTGTTCCAAAGGGTAGATATGGTACAGGAAAATAGGGCTTCTCCTGCTGCGTTTTTGGGTTTGATAACAATGAATTGATTTTTGTAGCATGATCATAGGGGACTAGTGGAGTGATAGGGTTGGAGAAGAGTTTGAAGGGATGGGATTTTGTGGGGGTGGTTAATAAGTTTATGAGCAAGGGTGAGTTGATTAAGGTGAAGGAGTTGTGGGAATTCTAGCCAGTTTAGTTCTTTAAGGGAGATACAATGATGGCTGCGGTAGGAGGCCCCAGTGGTAAATTTAGCAATTTTGTTGTAACAGGCTTTCAGTTTGTGTAGGTCTGTCTGTCTAAGGTTGGTAAGTATGGGGGAATGCATAGAGTAGGGTATAGATTAGCTGGGAATTGGCTATGGAGATTCTAGCTGACACGGAGAGGTATTGGTTGCTTTGATATAATGCACCAAGTTGTGAACTTTTTTTATTGTGAGAAATATATGGGTGTCAAACCTAAGTTTGTTGTCAGTCTCCACACCGAGTAATTTTGTGTGTTCTGATAGAGAGATGTTGGTATTGTCTTTGGCAAGAATGTTGAAGTGGGGGAGTTTCAGGTAGATTTGGAGGGTTGGAACAAGAGAAGTTTGGTCTTACTTGGGTTGACTAGGAGTTGAGCATTGGATAGCCAGCTTTCAACAGATGAGAATGATTCCTGTGTGATTTGTTGGAGTTCTGGTAGAGTGGGCCGGGTAGAGTCATCTGTGTACTGTATAAGACATGCTTGTCTGGTAGCAGTATGTAGGTTGTTAGTGAAAAGTGAGAATAGTAGAGGGCCAAGAATAGACCCTTGGGGAACTCCGAGAGTAACGGGAAGGCGAGGAGATAGGTTATCATCCCAGATTACTGATTGCTGGTGGCCGTGTAGATAGCTGCGGAATCAGTTGCAGGCTGATTCTGAGAAGGAAAGGTTGGGGAGAGTAGAGAGTAGTAGCTCATGAAATACCATGTCAACGGCCTTTGAAAGATCTAGAACAATGGCAGTGGAGAAAAGGCCATTGTTTTTATGATGAAGTATAGTGTTGGTGAAGGAGAGCAAAGCAGAGGTAGTGCTGTAATATGGCCTGAAACCATGTTGGGTATTGGAGAGGAGATTATTAGCTAGGAGGAAGTTGGAGACCTGGGTTTTGATACATTTTTCAAGTATCTTGGAGATAGGGGAAAGGATGGCGATGGGGCAGTAATTGGAGAGGTTGGTGGAGGGGCTACCCTTGTGGAGGGGAATGATGGTGGGATATTTTCCATAAAGAGGGAACATAGCCTTCAATTATGGAATTGTTGATTAATATTGAAATTGGGGAGTAGTGCATCAGCTGCAAATTTTAAGTATTCAGCGGGAAGGTTGTCAGCTGCGAGTTTGGTGGGTCTAAGTTTTGACAAAAGTCTTTTTGTGTTGGAGGGTAGGTACTGAGGTGAAGAAGAAATGAGGAGTGGGTGTTTAAGATTAGGAGTTGGGGGGGCTGATGTAGGGAAGTGTTTGTTTAGAGATATTATAGTTTCATTGAAGTGTTTGTTGAAGGATTCAGCAATACTGCTGGAGGAGGGGGGAATGGACGGCAGGGGGGGTGTCTACCTTCCCTGGGCAGAGGATAGAGTTAATAGTGGACCAGAATTGCTTAGGATTATGGTGGGTATAGTTTTGGGTGGATTGATAGTAGAGGGATTTGTCTAATTTTATTTGTTTTTGACCTTATTGCATAGTTCAAGGAAGGAGTGCCCATCTGATATTTTTTTTTTTTTGTTGGGTGCCAGTGTTCCCAGGCCTTATCTCTGGATTTCATTAGGATTCTGGTGGTCTTTTGTAACCATGGGGCATATACCTGGATCTGACTTTGGCATTTTTTACAGGGGCATGTGTGTTTAGGATGGAGATGAATGTACTGTTGAAGTGGACAGCCTCATCTAGGTTGAGGTATTTTAGTGGTGATCAGTTAATGTTTTGGAGGGAGGAGATGAAGGAATTGGGGTTGAAGTTGGACTTGTTGTTGAAATTGGACTTGTTCCGCATTTGCCTGTGGATAATGGACTTGAGACTGTTTGTGTGGTGCTGAATTAGGAAAGTGGGGGAGTGGTCACTGAGACTGTCAGGTAAGCAGCCTGCTAGATAAGAGTGAGGGGCTTTGTTGACTAGGATCCAGTCAAGTAAGGTATGATTGTTAGGGTTTTTATTGATTCGGGTCGGGGATTGTATGAATTGAGTGAACCCATGGAGATTTAGGTGAAGGGTTGGGAGGATAGCCAGTTGATGTTAAAGTTGCCGAGAATGATGGTTTCCTGGGGTAGAGATAAACTAGCCCAGTTCAGGAGATTTTCTAGGGGTGTTATATTTTGCCCTGGTGGGAAATAGCATACTATGATATTGATTTTTTTTTTTGGTTTAGTTTGAGGTTGGCATAAAGGCATTGTTGAAATGAGGGGCAGATTTGTTCCGGAGTTGGATATTGAGGTGGTGTTTAAATATCAATGCTATACTACCTCCTTTCCTGGACAATCTGTCTACGCGAAAGATGTTGTATTCAGGTGGAAGCATTTCCTCACTTTTGATGTGAGGTTTGAGCCAGGTTTCAGTTAGGATGAGAATATCTGGGGAGTATAAGCTTATGCTGGCATGTAGATCTTCGATTTTATTACATATGCTTCTGATGTTTAGGGACATAATAAGTAGGTCAGTGTAATAATAACATCCATTTGTTAACCAGGGGGTGATCCAGGAGGGACGTGTGGTTAATTTACTAGCTCAGTGTCACAAAGCAGGCAAATGAGAGCTGAAAGAATCAAACACAGCACCAGAGGAGCTACAGGTCACAGCCTTAACCTTCTGCTCCAGCTGCCTGATCCTTCAAACCTTTGCCAGCAACATCTGCAACATTATTACACTCTCTTTCAAGACGCAACATGACTTGAAAAGGCTTAGCCAAAGCTCACTTGACTGCCCACCTGTCACAGTATGTAACTTTTGCTAGGCACTTTACTCTTCAAACATATCAACCTCCAATCCTTCCCTTTCTTTGCCATTTGTCATTTATTTTCACAAACCTCACATTACAACCTTAGATCTCCACCCCCAATGTAACCTCCCCCAAAACCCAGATTAAAACTGTACTTCTGAGACCCCAGCTTCTTCAACCAAGGACTACAAGTCTGGGAATCCCTTCAGCCTCTCTTAAAGAATACTCCTTCTTTAAAGGATTCTGAAAGGAACTGTAGCACCTCCTCTTCAACGATGCCTCTAACCTGTTGCCCAACTAGTGTAGTTACCTAATTCTGCCTCCTTCGATTTCATCTTTTAGTTAAAGAAGTACAGAAATGTTTGGACACACACTCCCACTTTAAACAAACACTCTGGGCTTAAGCTTTTGATATCAGGCACAGTTATTTTCTCCCACATTCATTTCTCTCCGTATTGGTGCTGTTATCTTTTTACCTCTCTTCTTAATTATTCTCCTAATGACAAGTTCTCAGCTCCTTCCTCAATGTTTATTATTTCAGAGTTTGCATTATATGTCTGTTGATTCCTTTAGAATTTCTTGTCATACTGTGTGCTTTAATAACCGTTTTTTTTTTCTGTACTTGTTTGCATTTTCTATTTTACTGTCCTAGGCTGAACCTGTAAATGGTCCAAAGAGACGAGTCTGCTAACTGCCAGTTCCAGTCCTGGCATAGCAAATTGCTATGAGCCAAGTTTCTTTTTTGTTTCTCCAATTCCATACCAGAAATGTACAATAAACGTTTCCAGTTTTGCTCTCCCATTTCTAGAGAGCATAGTATATGGTCTACAAAGCACATAAACCTCAAAAAAAAAAAAAAACTACTATGTTATCTACCTGACCCAGGTAGCCATCTTTTGAACCATAAGGCAAGGAACTGTGGAGGCTATGATGGGCAAAACAGCATAGCGTGAGTGACCAATAGGCAGGGAAATAGCCACTCCTATCCACTTTACATGCTGTTCATGATAGTCTGAGATCAAACAAGTTAGATAAACCTACCACTTGAGAATGTTCATAAAGCATTAGTGGCTCAGCAGCTAGATTGGCAGTTAGTGTAGTAAAGTACTGAGCTATTAATTAACTGCTTCCTGTGCCCAGCATTCAAGGTTTGATTCCTTCCATTTTAATTTGCTAACTGTGCGACTCTGAGCAAGTCGCTTAACCAGGCAATACTCCCAGGTTGCCCTAGAAAATGGAAGATTTTATATAGTTGACTTAAACACTCAATATAGGGAGAAAAAGGTAATTGGGTTTCTGTTAGCAGCCCCTGCACTGGAGGAGCCAGGCAGTTGAGGAATGAGTAAAGGGACATGACCTACTCTCCTCTAATTGGGGGTGTGAGGGGATTGAACTTATTCAGCTGGACACTAGGTGGTGCATTTTCTCCTGGTGAAGACTGGAGAAACCACTATTTGAGCTACGTAAGGAGGGACAAAGTTGCGTGTAAGAATGCCCCTTGCAGAAATAGTAATGCAGTCTCCACAGACAGCACATTACATGCCATTCCCTGTCTTCTTGCTAGATGCGGGCATTTAAGGCTTGGGAAAATAAAGAAGAAAGCTTTGAACCACCCCGATGATTGCTAGAATGTTGGCCCCTCCTGATCAATCCCAAGGAGGGGCTGATGACAGCAAGGGCAAAGAGCAGCAAAATTAAAAAAAAAAAAAACTGCTCTCACAGCAATAGAAAAATTGGACATCCAAACTGGATTAGTTACCAGTCATCTAAATTACCAGCTTCCTTTGTTTTGTTCCAGACTTTTTCACAGATATGTGTGGATCATGTGCCTTTTCCATTTAGATGGAACCATGGCCCTCTGAATTTAATTGTAAGTCTGTTGCTGAAAGTAAAAAGAGAAAAAGCTAATTTCAATCTTATAGCTCCCTGCTAGCCAAGACATAGTCCACACTTCAGCACAGACCCCGCATTTTCACAGAAAGCTGTCAACCCAACAGCAAGGTAGACTTCTAGATCTCATATCTGATTTCTAATAGCATGTGGGATCTGAGATGTATATGGAACAAGCATTTTTGTTTTCTTCAGAGATGTTATTTATCTTATAAGAAGCTAAAGGTGCTCTGGAAAGATGTCATGTCTATGTGAGTGGATCAGAGTTTCCTTTTTAGTGTAAAGATAAAGTAACAGAATGCAGCACTGTGTTGGGTATCTCAGATCTTCCATTATTTCGCTATTTTATAAAATGGTGGCTTGTTCTACTGTTACATTTAAGTTAATTTTTGTGGCACCTCTACTTTTGTATCCTGCGTTGGCTTTCTCCTGCTGTAAACCCATTGTTGAAGGTGCACTTCATTTTTTTCTCCTTGTGTCCTATTGCCTTCTAGTCCTTTCTTTTCCCATTTGACCCATCTTTTCTTTAGCTTCTTCCAGGTGCCGTAGAATCAGGAAAGACAGCCATTGTGTAACAGGTGGGTAGAGTTGTTTGCTGTTGTACACTTATCTCAATCACATGGTGTGTCCACATATGCACCATAGAAACAGGGCTTACTGCATCAGCCAAGTGACATGAACACACTACTGCATATATTCTGACAGCTGCCTGTAGTGCTTGTGCTCTTTAGTAAACCAAATTATGCTGCATCCTGATTTGACTCTTGCCCTCAACTGGCTGCAGTCTTGTAGCAGGTCAGAGATGCCTCCCTCCACCAGTATGGTGAATTGACATCATTCTCCTATTCCCTTACTTCTAATCTGGCTCCCCCACTGCAAAGGTCACTAGTCAGTCCTGGGTCACTGGGGTCACTGTCAAGGCACCAGTAGCATAGCTAGGCTGAGGTAAAAGGGGCAACTGCCCCAGGCGCAAAGTGTTTTGGAGGTTGTGATCAGCCAATCCTATCTGTAATGCAATACTGGCTTTTAAAAGCTGGTATTACACTTGAAGTGAAACCTGAGCGATGTATCTCTCCATGTGTGGTCTAAACAGTAGCAACTGCATGCTACATTGCAGGAAGCAGTTTGCTACGGTTAAAAATATTAAAAAAAAAAAAAATCTTTTTTTTTTGTTTAACTAAAACCTGTGCGCTACAGCACTCCATGCAGCCAGGGTATAAACTGTACCAACTGTTTGCTACAACACTCAGGTTTTAATTAAAAAAAACAAAGAGGGAGATTTTTTTCACTTTCAAACTGTAGGAAACTGCTTGCTGCAGTTTAGACCCCGCACAGAGTACTATAGCACTCGGGTATGAATACATCAGACTGTGGTCAGGGGCAGGGCATAGAAACGGGACCTGAATGGCTGAGCAGGAGGGAGACTGTAATGCATCTGGTCACCAGTCTAGAAGGAGCATTTTTTTTTTTTTTTTTGCTTTTGTTCTTTAATGGAAGAGCTGGGGGGGTCTGTCTGTAATAAGCTGATCTGTGCAATGCAGTAATTGGCTTAATACAGTAAAGTGCTTTTTTTTTTTTACTCTTTACTTGAAGAGCTGCTGAGGGGGTGGGGTGCTGGTTCATGGTACCTGCACAGGGCACATGTCGAGTCAGCTATGCTTCTACCGGGCATTGTGGACCTGAGAAATGGGATTTATAATGTGAGGTATTGAAGACATCATGTAGCATCTGCTTGAGGCTTCAGTTTGTGACAGAAAATATACCCCTGCCTTATTTTGTGTGCATTGTGTCAGCAAATTTGGAGCATCTATTTTAGAAAACACTTCTTGGTAACATTTGCCTCATCTTGTAGGAGTTATGAACTTCAGGCCATAATGGATAAAGGACATTGCACCATATTCTATAATAATAAGGCGTTAGGTGGCTGCTGAATCTTCCACTAAGATCTACATTTTTTTATTTAAATGTAGAAACGTTAGTAAGTGGAGGCAGATGTCCTGCAGAATCTGTGAAACCTGCCAGCTAAAGCTGCTTTGTGACCATTTTGGAGTTTTTGGTTCAAAGACAGCTTACTTAATGATGTTTCTTGTCTTTTACTGTTGCAGTTCATTTTACTGAAAATTTGCTTATTTGCTTTTGATTCTTTTTTCTTGGAATTAAAAAAAAAAAAAAAAAAAAAAGTCGTTACTTGCATATTATCACAACCACATTTCGGAGTCACCCTAACTGTAACTTCACCTCAAGATAGAGTAGAATACACGTGCTGTCTTTATGCCTTTTAATGATTTCTATTTTGGTGGTAATCAGTTTTCAGAAAGGCTTATTCATTAAGACTAAAGATAATCATGACTACTTTTGACTGTGGAAGAATCTTTGCTTGTTAATGGAATAACTGCCTCATTATTTCTTCTTCCCTATTCATTTTGTGTTGCATTAAGTTGCGGCGGTAAAGGGAAGTACCTGGGAAGAGGATTTTGGCGGATATTCCTGATCCTGTATCAGAACCAGCATGATACCAAACTGATTTGGAGTTCACACACCCCTTTTTACTTTACAATCAAGTCGATGTTCATCGTGTTACCCTGCTGCAGTCATCACACTTGGGGTTATCCTGCTGTCAGGATTATGCTTTTCCCCCCTTATGAAGACTCTGATGCTGAAGACTCTATTCCCTCAGCATCTCCCCCTGAAGACTACTCCTTTGGGGAAGCTTCACATACCATGAGGGAACATTTCCACTGGGAAGGCCAGGACTACTCTGATTCTAAGAAAAGGCTCCGAGAGTTCCTTTTACTACCCCAGCACAGACCACTTGCTATCCCTCCAGTTTTAGACATTGTGGATGATGTTAGAGTCTAGTCTAAATCCAGACTCTCTACCTCCTGCTCCAGTCAAACCAGACAGATACTACAGAGTACCTGACTCACACAAATTCCTTTATAAAAGCCCTGTGGCTGACCCAGAAACAATTTCCCAGGGTCCCAAAGGGGCTAAAGCTTCTATGACTAAAAATCCTGTGCCCTTTGAAAGGGATTCCAGAGCCCTAGTTAGATGGGGGAAGAAGATATACACCTCAGCTACTCTAGCTATGAGAGCATTAAATTGTCAGTTTCACATGCTGAAATATCAGCAATTCTTTAGGTCTCAGTTAAAACAAAAAATGAGCACACATTCTGAACAGTCTGAATTCAAGGAAATGCAGGATCTGTTGCATGCAGCTGAACAGGTGGGCAAACATACTTTACAATGTGGATTTGATTCATTGGAAGCTTCCTGTAGAGCAGCTGTTACTGGGTCTGTCATACGTAGACATGCTTGGTTAAAAGAGCAAATCCTACCTGATCATGTTAAAGCAAAATTATTGGATGCACCTTTACAGCAGGATGTATTATTTGGTGTCAAAGCAGAAGAGGTTTTAAAGAAAATGGAGGATAAGGCAAAGTCTATGCAGACAGTCAAGGATTTTTTACAGGTACAACCCCCTAGTTTCAGCAGAAATTGGCCAACATAAAACTGGACCTTTCCAGCTTCTGACAGATCACAGAGGGGCAAATACAGACACCCAAGGGGCAGATGTCAGTCAAGGCCCTTACAAACCTCGCCAATGTGGCACTGCTACCCAGAAAGGAGGAGAAGACAGGCCCCAAGCTAGCAGAAGACAAACACAATGACTCAACCCTCAAACTACCAAGCAAATCTCTCTTGGCAGCTCCCTTGGGAGGAAAATTAGCACTTTTTGCAGACAACTGGCACATCATCACAAAAGACAAATGTGTCCTAAACATTGTCTCACAAGGATACAGATTCCACTTTCATACCTTGCCAAGGATAAAAGGAATGCCAAACCTGCCACCAAATCAATGGGCAGAGGCACAAAAACAAATTACAGCTCTCATGGACATGAGAGCCATTCAGCAGGTACCTACACAGGAGCAAGGACAAGGATTTTACTCAAGACTCTTCCTAGTCCCAAGAAAGGACAAAGCATGGAGACCCATTCTGGATCTTTCAGTTCTGAACACCTATCTGCAAGTACCAAAATTCAAGATGCTAACACTACAGCAGCTTCTTCCCATGGTGGGCAAGAATGCTTGGCTAGTAACGTTGGACCTCAAGGAGGCATACCTGCATGTCCCTATCAGACAAAATTGCAGAAGATACCTCCGCTTCATTGCAGGTTCAACCCATTATCAATACTCTGCACTGCCCTTTGGCTCATCTACTGCACCCAGGGTCTTCACAAAATGCCTGGCACCAGTAATTGCATACTGCAGACAAAGAGGAATTCAAATCTACCCATACCTGGATGACTGCCTTATTCAAGCAGAAAGCAAGGACATTCTTTTAAAGCATCTGGCATTTGTCAAACACCTTCTAAGTTGCCTAGGGTACACAGTAAACGAAAAGAAATCAAGACTAGTGCCCTCACAAAACATAATATTCCTGGGTGCCAGCTTGAATACAACGGCCCAGGTGGCTTATCTCACACCAGACAAGCAACTACAGCTGACTCAATACTTCAAAATAATGGCAACAAAGACCCAACTCCCTGCAAGAAAAATTCTGCAGGCCTTGGGATTCATGGCATCTTGTATACTACTAATACCATTTGCAAAACTGCATATGAGGAAATTACAATGGTACCTGAAAAGTGTATGGACTCAGCACAGCCACAGCTTGGAAACAATGATACCACTCATTCCCTGCCTTCAACAGGAGTTTCTATGGTGGGCACAGGCATGTCACCTCAACAAGGGTCAGCCTTTCACCTTACCCACAGCCAGGCAAACTATGACAATAGATGCATCGGACTATGCCTGGGGAGCACACATGGCAGGACAGTGCATTCAGGGCAAATGGACTACAGATCAAAGACATCTGCATATCAATCAAAAAGAAATGCTAGCAGTACAGAATGCCCTAACAGCTTTCAAGGACCTCTTACACCCAGGACATCTAATAATAAAGACGGACAATACCACAAGAGGGCACACATTCCTACCCTCTATGCAGGCAAGCAATGACCTTGTGGAACACAGCACTGTCTTACCAAGTTCAACTACAAGAACAATTCCTGCCAGGAAAGAAAAACACATTGGCAGACGACCTAAGCAGAAACATCATGGATCCCTATGAGTGGAAACTAGAACCACAAGTATTTGCAATGATAACTCAAAAATGGGGATGCCCAGACATAGATCTGTTTGCCAACCCCCAAAACTACCAACTTCAAAAATTTTGCACAAGGACATTCCACCCACAAACTTGGAAAGTGGACGCCCTCTCATTCAGTTGGAAAACATTAACAGTGTATGCCTTTCCTCCACTGCCTCTTCTAGCAAAGGTACTGCTGAAAGCCAGATTAGAGAGGCCACAAATGATACTCATTGCACCAGATTGGCCACGCCAGCACTGGTATCCAATTCTAAGGAAAATGGCCCACGGCCCACCATGGATTTTGCCACAAATTCCTCACCTGCTCACCCAGCGAGACAATCAGATTCTACACAGCCAGCTCAAGACTTTAAACCTGGCTGCATGGCAAATTACCTAAAAACCAGCCAACACCTCTATCCAAAGCTGTTATGGATGTCATTCTGGAGGCCAGGAGGCCCAGCACCAGGAAAACCTATTCAGACAAATGGAAAAGATTTTGCCCTTGGAACCAGGCTAAAGGCCAAAATCCCCTTGATCTCAACATTCCTCAGATTCTACAATATTTAACTGAGATGTTGCACAAAGGACTTTCCTTTTCATCTATTAAGATCCACGCCTCAGCAATTTCAGCTCATTACAACACGGATCCTCCTTTATTTTCACATCCACTTCTAAGACAGTACCTCAGAGGGGCTAAGAACATAAGACCGCCCAGGAGAGCACCAACACCTACTTGGGATCTCAACTTTGTTCTGGAAAAGCTTACACTGCCACCCTTTGAACCAGCCTTTTCAGCTGACTTAAAATTTCTTTCATGGAAAACTGCCCTGCTACTAGCAATAACCTCAGGTAGAAGAGTCTCAGAGCTACAGGCACTAATGGCAGTGGAATCTTTCCTCATTATTCATCAAGACAGAGTCTCTGTACGAAGTAATCCTTCCTTTATGCCAAAGGTGGTATCCAGTGTGGCCCTAAACCAAACCATTCATTTGCTCACCTTTTTCCCAAATCCCCAGAACAAAGGAGAAAGACTCCTGCACTCTTTGGACATTCACAGGCATTTACGTTACTACTTGCATAAAACTAAGGCTTTTAGAAAATCTGACCAGCTCTTTGTAGCCTATGCTGCAGGATCACAAGGAAAAGCTATCTCAAAACAGACCATTTCAAAATGGATAGGACATTGCATACGTTTCTGTTACACGCATCATGGGAAACTGGTACCTGCTAACATTGGGTCCCACTCCACCAGGGCTACAGCTACATCAGCAGCCTTTCTCAGGGGGGATGCCAACCAAGGATATTCTAGAATCTGCAACTTGGAGTTCAGTGCACACCTTCACCAAACACTATCACTTGCCTCTATATTCTAAGACTAGAGCTGGTTTTGCCACTGCAGTTTTGCAGGGCCTACTAGCTTCTTCTAACCCTGTTTAGCTCCACCACCCATCCTTAGCTTTGGGATTCAACCCAAGTGTGATGACTACAGCAGGGTAACACAATGAACGTAGTACAGTTTTGTACCTACCATAAATGTAGATGTTCGAGTGTTCACCCTGCTGCAGTCCACGTTACCCTCCCCCTCCATCCCCTCTGAACTAGCTGGACTTATCTATACCATTCTGTCCTATACAACCTCTGTGGTGTATTTGCTTGTGCCTGAAGGTATTGTTTTATTTTTATATGTACATTTTTATACAGCTATATATATATATATTGCCTACCTATTGTGGGCACCTGACATCTGGGGCAAGAAAAACTGAAGAAAATGGCGTCTGATGCCTCTTATATACCCCTGGCGCACTGACGTCAGGGAAGAAGCGACAGCAACCGACGCCGGGCCAAGACTTTGGAACTCAGGCCAACTGTGGGACCGCCTGACGGCAGGATAACCCCAAGTGTGATGACTGCAGCAGGGTGAACACTCGAACATCTACATTTATGGTAGGTACAAAACTGTACTTTTGGCGGAAACGTCAGGAATTATAACGGTTTACAAATTTGGTTGCGATAAAGTACCAAAAAGTCTTTTGTTGAAACAATTTAGCAAACATTTGTGTTGACTACAAAAGGATTAAATTTGTATCTGAATTGTGGGAAGAGCTGAGCAGTAGCATTTTTATTTAAGATAAACAAGAGTAGGACAAGGTTTATTTAATATGTGAGAACTTTCAGTTAAACTGTCTAGTGGATATTTTGGATTTTTGTATTTATAATATTCATGCTTACATTGTTTATCTTTCACTTCTTTTACTGAAGTTTGTTTTACTTTAATTTGTTTTATGTTTTTTGGGAGTTTTAAAATAAAATTCTTGGATAGAGACAGTTGACAGACATTTGTGTTGAATTCTTTGACCACAAGAGGATTAACTTTGTCAGACTTGTGGATAAAGTGGGAAATAACATGTTACGTTTAAATTAAGCAGAACTGGACATGGATTAATTTGTAAGTACTGCAAACTAAAGCTGCTGTGTAACTGTTTTGGAATTTTCCTTGTGTAGGCCACTCTATCTGTGTTGTATTTTTAAAGCTAGTGGCTCTGGAGTTGACTGCATTTTATTAAATTTGGCTTTAGAATCTCTTGCCACTTTTATATTTTGTGCTTGAAGTAGTAAGTGCTAGAAGAATATATTCAGAATATCCTGTCTATATACTGATAAAAACTTTACATAGCCTCCCTTCATATCTTTCCACTGCTGTACCTTCAGCATTAACCCCTTTTTTTCATCTTAGTTTGAAAATATGGAACAGTAACTATGAGATTACAATTTACTGAAGAGTCTTCCAACCACATATCTTAGGACTCCATTTAGGATTAATGCTTCTGTTTTTGTTCTTAAGAGAAGAAGAAGCATGAAAACATTGATTCTTGGCCTTTCTAGAGACTATTGCTTGAGAGACTGTAACCAGTTTTAGGAGCTAGATTGGGAGTAATGCTACTGTTTTGCCCCGGCTGAGAGAAGGAACAAAGAGGACATTGATTCTTGGTTGCTTCTGAGTGGGTGGTGTCTGTGGATTATCCTGATTAGTCTTTTTGCTATTTCCATGGAAACCTCTAATTTTGGATCATTGCACAGGTCCATGCTGTATTGTGTTGAAATGCTGAACAAGTTACCCAGTGCATCTTCCAAGGAAAGACTGCAGCAAGCCTACTGACCCCTGCAGCATCTGGGGCAAGACTACCGATCACTGTAGAGTCTTTGACTCACTTTTCAGGAACCAACATGGATTCATTTTGCCATTTTGCTTCTGGTGAGAGCAGAATGACATTATTCCTATCTAATTACAGCTGCAATGAGGCCAGAACTAGTGGTAACCAGATGTTATAGCAGAATCATTATTGAATTCAGTGTTTTTTTTTATTCCGTCTGTTATAATTTTTTTCTCTGACGTTTTTGCCCTCTTGCCTGCTGACTGTCATGCCTCTACCACTTTCAGCCAGGGTCATGTGTTCCTTTTACCCGAAGGTAATACTAAAAACCTCTGCCTGACTACACTCTGTTACTGTCTGTCCCACGGGCATCCCTCAGTACTGTGCACAACTTCCCTTAAACACATTCAAAGGTCCAACAAAAAAAAAACCTGAAGCAACAGCCTGCATACAAGAACACGGTGAGTGGAACCCCATACAAACCAGTAAAAGCCACTGCAAGTTCTACTTTTATCAACAGACTGTGAGCAGTTCCCTTAAACACATTCAAAGGTCCAAAAAAAAAAAAAATCATGAAGCAACTGCCTGCATACAAGAACACGAAGAGCGGAACCCTGTACAAACCAGTAAAAGCCACTGCAAGTTCTACTTTTATCAGCAGACTGTGAGCAATGTAGGTCTATTATAATCTTCTCTCTGTGATACTCCTACTGATTCTTCTGCTGTGCACACTACTGGAGCCCCCCCTTTTTTCCTCCCATTTACTGTAACAAATGTATACATTTTCCAAAGCTTTGCATTTATTTTATATTCTTATATTTTATTTATCTTGTATATCACATTTCTTTTATATTGTTATATTTTATTCTCCTGTTTATTGTATCAAATTTATACTGTTTTGCAAAGCTTTACATTTATTTTATATTCTACTTCTCTGATGCTGTACTAAATCTGCTTTTGAATTCACACAGATAAACAGACACTTTTAGGTACTGACCTTGGCTAGCTGGTTGATTGTTTTTTTCTTCTCACAGCTTTCTCAAAGTCCTGGTCCATAGACACCCCCTCCTTTTCTTCTTCTCCTAACATAATTCTAGTGCAAGTTTTCTAGCCCTGTCAAACCCGTTTTCTCACAGCTTTCTCCAAGCCCTGGCTCTTAGCCCCTGCCCCCCTTCTCTCGGTCTCCTAACATAAGCTTTATTGTAAGCTTCCCAGCTCTGTCAGTCCTGTCTATTCCCTCCCTCTTCCTCTTGAGAGTTTACTTATTCCTCCCATGAGCTGTGGCACCATCTTTAAATACTAAAAACTTCTGCCTGACTACACACTGTTTCTGTCTGTCCCATGGGCATCCCTCAGTAGTGTGCACAACTGTAAGTACCACTTGTACTTATGATTTCACTTACATATTGAATCAAATAACCTGATGTAGAAAGGCACCATCTTTTGACTTAGCTTTTCTGTCCTTGCTTCATAGGAATCCCCAGTAGTGTACTTGACTTGTACCATATTCCATTCTTTTTTAATTAGTACTCTACTGAGTCATAATTTACTGCATCTCCCTTTCTAAAACCCCTGGCATAACCACATAATTTTCCTACTTCTCAGTGAACTGCAGCTCCCCATCGGTGCATAAATAAAAACAAACCGAAAGGTAACATTCAAACCAAAACAATAGGCTGCCCTATTTCTGTAGTTGCTAACCTTCTCACTGATTGTTTTCTGTTTGGTGACTGCTGCTCCTCCCAAAAGGTGTAACCTGCTCCGTTCGCCCTTCGGGCTCAAGCCGCTCCCCTACCCTGCCTACAAATCCCACCCGCCCCACTACCTGTACTTTTATACATCCCCTGACTTCTCCTCACCCAACACCTCTCCAATCACAATACACCTAAGCCAAACCCCACCCACCTGTAGATCTGCATCACCCCAGACATCCACCCCTCCTACAATGCTCTACATAACATCTCTCCCTATAATCCCATTTGCCCTACTAATCTCTCTCTCTTCTCTTACCTATCTCACACTTTTTCCCAACCCTTGTCATAACTCTCACACACTCCACTACATCCTACCATCAACCTCACTTCCCATCATACTTATCCATCTCACATGAGCTCTTTACCTCTAACCCAATCTATTTTTTCAAACCAAAACTGCTCCCAACCCCACCCCACCCCCTGTATTCCCCTCTTAAATGTGGTACCAGAAAATCACTACTCTCACACAACCCAAGCTATCCTTGCCCAACGCGCTGTCTCACTCTTCTACTCCACCACATCTCTCTCTCACTAGCCGGTGACATCCACCCCATCCCTGGACCTATCACTAACATCAATCTCACCAAACCTTCCACTCAACCCACAAACTCAAACTCCATTCACCTTACAACACTTAATGCACAAAGCCTAAAAAACAAACTCCCTAACCTCCATGTCTGGCTGTGCCATAACCACCCTGACATTACCGCCTTTTCTGAAACCTGGCTGAAAACCTATGTAAAAGATAGCAAAATCCTACCACCAGGTTTCCAAATAGTTTGCAGTGACAGAGCCCACAAAAAAAGGAGGTGGAGTAGCAATAAAATCTACCCAACCTCCCATACCATAACTCCCTACTCCAGTAAAATACCAACCTTTGCCAACACTGAAATTATAATAGGTTTACTAAAAATAAACAACCACAAGTCCATATGTATCGCTGCCCTCTATATTCCCCCTGGTGATAATATCAAAACTCTTGAAAACATCTTGTCCTGGTTCTCCTCCAAAATAAAAAATGAAACCTATATACTCGGTGATACGAACATCAACTTGAATGCTATTAACTCTGAAGCCCTGTCCCACGCAATCAACCTGTGCAAATTCTCCCAACTAATACAATCTCCAACCAGACCAAATAAAGATGGTACCTTTGGTAACATCATTGACTGGATCCTAACAACTCACCCAAACCTTATCACCAAAGCTGGAACATTACCTGATCCTCTCAGTGATCACCTACCAGCCTTCGCCAACTACCTCCCATCTCCACTGCATAAACACCACTACATCCAAACCCGCAACCTCTCCTCTTTCAACCCTCTAACTTTCTTCGAATGCTTAAAGCATACTGACTGGTCCCCTCTAAAAACCCTTCCTCTAGATGATGTTTCCTCCTTTAACCACTCATTCCTATCCCTTCTCAATCAGCAAGCCCCCCCCCCCCGAACCAGACGCATCAAAAGCAGTGGTTATCAAAAGATACTAAACTAACCTTGCACCAAGGGGACAAAAAAAATGTCAAAAACATAAAAACCCTAACACCCTCCTAGAGTATAAGCAACTACGAAACTCCACCAAAAAACTAATAATTAAAGACTGCAAAGCCCACTACTCCAAACTCCAGTCCTTGCACGCAACAAATCCCAAAAAATTCTGGGACTCCATCTCAACTGTGCTGCATCCTGGCAACAAAGAAAACCCCTGCCCAGACCCCAGCCTCTCCAACCTTGAAACAGCCAGCCAATTCAACTCATTCTTCATAGACTGCATAGCTAAACTATCAGCCTCCTTCCCATCACCCTCCTCCACCACAACCCCCTCCTGCTCCAACCACCACCCCAATCATCAACCTTCCTCCACATCCTTCTGCCTCATGCCCAGCCCCACAAGTACCATAAAAAGACTTTTCCTCAAACTCAGACCCTGCCGCAATGCACCCGACAACCTTCCACCCACCTTCCTCAAACAATCTGCAGACAGCATTGCCTATCCCATCTCTATTCTTATAAATAGATCCATACAAGAATCATACGTCCCTTCTATCTGGCGCCATGCTTACATTATTCCCCCTCCACAAAGGTGGCAAAAATACTGATACCACCAACTTCAGGCCTATTGCCATCGTTTCCCCTCTTTCTAAAATACTAGTGAAAACAATACAAGTACAATTCATGGCACACCTAACACTAAACAATCTCCTCTCCCCTATCCAACACGGTTTCTGCTCTGGCCACAGCACCATGACTGCCCTTCTTTCCTTGCTTGAAACCATAAACCTCGAACGCGACTCAGGCAAGGTTCGTATCCACATTATTCCTAGATCTGTCAAAGGCCTTTGACACCATCTCACACACCCTACTTATATCCCAGCTGTCCACCCTACACCTCTATCCCACCACCATCACCTGGTTTTCCAGTTACTTGTCCAACCGCCAATAAGCTGTCCAATGGAAAACATCAACCTCCCCCTATCTTCCCACACCCACAGGTGTCCCAGAAGGTTCTGTTCTTGGCCCTCTTCTCTTCAACCTATTCATTAACAACTTTCAGCAATCCATCCCAGACTCCTCGATCAATCCAGTATGCAGATGACTCAACAATAATCTGTTCAGCCTTCTCCCCCTCTGAGCTCCTAGCAAAAACCCAACAAGCCTTCTCCAAAACAGAAACCTGGATGCAGTCTAACTGTCTGGCTCTAAATGCAAATAAAACCAAGCTAATGTATTTTTCCCCTACCAAAAACTCCATTGAAAAATCCACATTCACCATACAGAGCCAAAACAACACCCTCCTTAAAATTGTTCCCAGCACCAAGCTTCTTGGCATCATTATTGATGAAGAACTAAAGTTTAACACCCACATCTCCTCCGCAATCAAGAAAACCCACCAAAAGTTAGATCTCTTGTACAGGCACAACCGCTTCCTAAGCCCTGCTACCCGTCAAACTCTTGCATCCACCTTCCTACTCCCCTCCCTTATGTATGGTGCCCCTCTTTTCACCAATCTCCATCTTGGCCTTCAGTCCAAACTTGAGTCCTGCTACCACAAGATCTCCAAATTTGCAACCAATTCAAAAACCTCATCCCACCACTGCCACTCCCTCCTCACCCTCCTGGCCATCTACTGCTTAGCTAAACAGTGGAACTCTGTCCCCACACACCTACGCAACCTACCTAACCATACAAATTTCAAATCTCAGCTACCGTGTCATCTTTCTTCCAAATATGAATGCCCTTGCAATGCTCCAACTTAACCCCCCATTCCATCTTGCACTGACTCATCCAACTACCTCTACTATTACTTCATCCCACCCAAAACAATCCCTCCCCTACCAAAAACTAATTTTCTCTCTAATATTTATTGTACTATACTCTCCAGTCTCAATTATACTATTACCCTCTCCATGCATAATATTTTCCTAACCTGCTAATAGCTAGTAGCTGTATATTTTGAAATGTTAAACCTACAATTGAGTTTATAACAAAAATATTTACTTTATGTAAATGTTGAAATTTCTGTATTGAATTATGTCTTCATTTTTGTAATATTGTGCCAAGCCAATTGCAAATATGATGGAGCTTATCTGTAAATGTTTAATTAGCTGTATGAACTATGTCCTTTTGTAATATTTGAAATGTAACTTGCCATTATTGTGGAGCTTTTCTCCCAGGCCCCCAATGAAAACGGACTCTTCTTGGCCCAGTGGACTTCCCCGGTCATCAAAAGTAAATAAATAAGATTCCATCTGATATCAGGAAAATGTTCTCTGGAGGCAGGAGGTTGCAGTCAGATAGCCTCGAAGGTACTTTATGCTCTGTCTGGTATCCTGATAGTGAGGATGCATGCTATGGTCTAACCCAACCCCTAGGCAGAGGGACATGTGATCTGTGTCATTGCAGATGCTCACATTATCATCCCCACATGGTTGCACCCTCCCACATATCCACTGTGAAGGCTGCCATCCACCATTGGCTTGGTGAGCTTAACACCTGCCCTCAGATTATGTATTTGCATACCAGCACCTTTGCTAAGGGAAGCTATATAGTGTGTACCTGGCTCTAACTCACCCTTCCCCAAGTTGAGCATACATATTCTCCCGGCAACTGCCTTAATTTACCAGAGCTGTTAATTGGTCTCATTTCACCTGGACTGTAGTCAGGACTTAATCCCTGTATCCTTGTGGTAATTCACCAGGTTATGTAATTAGTTCTTCTTATTGCCAACTCTGTTATATGCCACTCCTATCCTAACAAACTTAAACAATACTAAAAGAAAGAAAGAAACTTGCCCCCTGCTTCAATAAAATAGCTAAATTTGCCACCAGTCTCCCTCATAGGACCCACTATTGTCATAGCGTAAAGCAATTAAACTAGCTTGAACTGCACAACTACCTAACCTATTCACAGTTAACTACAGCACATAAACTCATTCATGATTTTGCACTACAAAACTTATTACTGCCGTACTGTCTAGCAAGGGACCTCCATTCTAATAACAAATTCTTACTACTTACAAATAAGTCAAATATTGTTGCAGGAGACTCACTCTACTCACAATACATTGCTAAACTCTGGAATACATCCCCACACAAATAAAGCTTTCTGGCAAACTCAATAGTTTTAAACCAACCACTGTTTAAACAACATCCTAACCAATCCTGGTCCTGCACATGCTTATCACCAAGTTAGGACTAGGCTCACCATACAATACTCTCTAAATACTCTCAAACTCTCACCAAAATGACAAAACAATTTTTATACATAACTGCTGCCTGTACAATCCACTAAATTGCATGTGGGCTTTCTAGTAACTTCTACATCTGTAAAAATCGTAGAATGTGTAAATGTAATTACTTGTATGTGTATAAATGTAAATAGAAATGTAACTGCTATGTGCTTAAATGGAACCAAGTATAATGCAGTGTAAACAAATGGAGCTTTTCTCCATGGGCCTCCGGTGAAAATGGGTATTACCCAGACAGACTTTCCCAGTTACAAAAACAAATAAATAAGAAATAACTTACCTGTTCAGTCACAGGTCCTTGTCGACAAGGGTTCACAGTCAGTTTTGTCCTCTTCTTTTGACAGTCTGTTTGTGCAAGGGGCTCCAAGGCAGTGTCGCAACTGCCTAATGATTACTGACAATCTTTTACTCAAATTTTCCATCAAGAAAGTTTGTGAGAGGTGCAAAATATACTTGGCTTGTAGGCTAGCCACTCACACAGTACATATGTTAGCAAACAGCTACCACCACATTGCAGCCATTCAGCAGCAGATTCACTTATTCTAAGATTGCAAAGAAATCCATGCCTCACTGACATGGACTAGACAAGCATACAATACCCAGAAATACATCACCACATGCACCTTCACCCAAACCTAAGAGGAGTTGCCTGGTTCCAAATCCATGTCCATAAAATCACCGGAGGCTGTGGCTATACATGACAGTGAGTTAGTAATAGATAACTCACTAACACTCACCAGGCTGAGTAAAGATATGCTTATGACCACCTGTTTCTCTTGCAGCAGGATTTATAACATGACTATAACCCTTAGGATCCTCCACCCCAAATACAAATATGGCATCATAGTTGTCCTGTTTTGATGAATGACCTTATGTGGTCCACCCTAGGAGAAATGTAAAGAAACACCTTTGAGCTTCCTGTGCACTTGCCCACTGCATGAAAGACACTTGTTTTGAGCAGCAGTGTGCCATGTCTGATAATGAAGCAGTTCTAAAAATAAATAATTGACTTTAATAGTTGGCTGACTAACTGGCATCCTTGTAAGGAAATCCAGTGTGTGCCATCAGGGGAGGCAGTGATTGACAATGCAGGGGTGGCAGTGATTGACAACACAGGGAATGCAGTGAATGACAACCAAACTTGTTTCACCGGGATAGTCTGCATCTCTCTCTCTCTCTCTCTCTGCAGGGCTTCTGCATTTTTACTAAGACTTGTTTTGCCCCCTTAGTGCATTTTATAGGCAAGATCCATCTCTTGGACATTTCAAGCAAGCAAATTCCAGTTCAGCTTATGTTAGTGTGTGATAGTTCAGCACCAAGAGTCTGAATCTTGAGGTTTTTCTGACATGGGAACACATACATACTTGTGTAGTTTCATCATGCTGATGGAATCCCCTCCATACCAGAGTACTGCACCTATCACTAGCTTAGACTGGCTCGTAGTAGCAGGGACTATCCGTATTTATCCACTCTTATAATTACCTCAAGCCTAAGCCCTCATGTCAGAACCATACACATCTTAGTTACACTAAATAAAGCCAGTTGCTGCATTATTGCCACCTATAGATCCCATATAGTGTCTGCAGATGATCAAGAAAACAATTCTGATAATTGAATTCTATAACTGTTAATCCCAATAAGCTAATACTGGGTGATTTTAGATACCAGTCCTTCAGCTGGAAATCATATACAACAAATAAATATGTCCAGTCCTAGATTTTTTCAACACCACCTCTAGAGATGGAATAATTCAAGTTTTCATCAGAGGTGATGATATATTTCACCTCCTTACAAAGGGTGACGCTGCCTGCCTCCCCACTACCATCATTCTGTCCTTAATCAAATCTCCAAACTGTTATCTTCTCCCTCCCAACTAACACCACCCAGGCCAGTTCATAGATTAATACTAGGCTAACTGCCCTTGTGAGCCGTTTTAAGCCTAGCCAATTATCCCCTGTGAGATTCAGACCCTGTACCTTGTGTTTGTAAGGCAAACACCTTAACTATTAGGCCACCCTCCCAACCCCTAATGGTGCTATATCCTGAGATCACTCCAAAGCTAATCTACTATCCCTGTCTGAGTGCCTGAAGACTGTTAAAAGCCCTCCTTCTGCTAACCCAGTCACTAAGGTTGCTGTATATATCTCTCTGACATCTACACCCATCAAAACCAGCGCAAGGAGAAGTCTGCCTTCATTTAGCATACACATAATAGGAAATTCGGAAATAAACCCTGTGATGGGACACCTGTACAAAACAAAGTAAGAAGGGGGGGGGGTACTATAAAAGATTCCCAACCACATGTCATTGGACAACAGGCTAGCAAAGAACATTAGGAAGACTAAAGCAGGATATGAATTGAAAGCAGCCACCTACTACAAGGATAACAATAAAACCTTTTATATCTGTATAAGGAGATTTGGAAGTAAGACCTAACACTGCACCAAACTGCATTCATAGATTATAAATTCAGTTCCAATTTCACCCCTCACATCCATGTTCTCTTCTTTGAATCAGTAAAACAAAAACAATAGCTGTCTAAGCCCAGATAATATCGCAGACTGCTTCCTAATTAAGGCAAAGTGCAGTATAAGTACAGTATTGCTTAACATATCCTAAATCTTTTAAAACCTTGGCCTCTCTATTAAATATGTACCTGATCTCTGGAGAACGGCCCTAATGTTGCACTCAACAAGGGCAGTGCCATTACAGACCCTGGAACGAATTAAACTAATAGCCATACTAAAATCACATGCAAAGTTATGTAATGTATCTTCGTCACCATCCTAAAGAAAAACATTGGTAACCTATTAATCCTTGGCCCTAATCATTATAGTTTTGTGAAACTTAGATCCTGTCTCCCTTTTCTTTAAAGACATGGACCAGGGATATATACTAGAAAACAAGACTTTTTTACACTTAACATGTTGCTTTAACATATTCATATCTACAGCTGGCATTCCTGTATTCTTATCACCTACAATTTTAACACCTTTTCTGCCTTCTGTGTGATGACTCCCACACATCCTTGTACTCCCAACTCCCAAGTTCAAGCAAAAATTTAAACTAGTCACGTTTAATCTACTTATACAAAATCAAGGCCACTAGTTGCCCTACTGTTGTATGTTTAGAGCAAAAAAATTTTAAAAGGTATATGTTCGTATTGAACAAAAATTGATATCTGAGCCAGAATACAGGATACCACAAAGTTTTTAAAAATAGTTGCGGATACACAATTAGAACACACATGGCTTCTTTGTACGTTGGATGTTAAGGCACTATACACCAATATACCCCATTGGGCTGGCCTGCAGGCATTGGAATACTGGTTGGAGAGGCCCAACTTGTATCCACCAGGTTTCAATACATTGTTGATCTGTATGGCCGAACATGTCAACAAAAAATGTTTTCTATTTCCAAGGAGATTGCTATTGGCAAATGCAAGGTACCGTGATGAGGGCATCTTTTGCCCCCATCTATGCGGATTTATTCATGGGGTACCTTGCGGAACATCTGATATACAATGATGCACATAACATTTATTTGCCAGAGACTGATATTTGGAGTAGGTTCCTAGATGATTGTTGGTTGGTGTGGTGGGCGGATAGTCAATACTTAGTGGAATTTGTCTAATACTTGAATGATAACAAATGGGGGATAGAATTTACCCTGACTTGTGATGTTCAACTAATGAACTTTTTAGATGTTACTACCTCAAGAAATTTGGATTATACCTTGAGAACTATAGGAAGTATCCCCAGTATAATAGTTTATTATTTGCTTCCAGTTTACATCCGTCCTATACCATCAGAAATATACCCAAATCCCAGTTTCTTCGTATTAGGAGAATTTGTTCCACCCAGGAAGATTTTGACTTTTATCAGAAAGATTTAACACAAAGATTCTTGGTTAGGGGCTATACACCAAGGGATATAACATCGGCTAGAGACTGGGCCTCCGAACAACAAAGATCTCAATTGTTGGAATACAGAAATAAAACATTAAATGAGGAGAGTAATATTAGGTTAGTAACTACCTATGGATGAAATATTAATTTACTCAAAAATGTGGTGTCCAAGAATTGGAATATATTATTGACTAATCAACTGAGTCAGGTGCTGCCTTCTAGGTGTCAGTATTCCTTTCAGAGGGAGAGGACCCTGGGATCATACTTTTCGCATTATAAACATGATAGTATAAGGGGCCCTTTGAGTCACCAGTTAAAAATCACAGGGGAAAAATTGCTGAGATCATTCCCTTGTGGGCACTGTTCCTTCTGTAAGTTTATGTTAAAGTCTAAACAATTTTCCAGTAAGAATACTGGTCAGGTTTGACATAAACATTTTTGCTAATTGTGGAACAGACTGGGTAGTGTATTTAGCCTGCTGCACTTGTTCGGACTTTTATATAGGTCAAACTTCCCGTCCCTTATGAATGTGTATGTCAGAAAATTTTAGTGATGTCCATAACAAATGAATGACTTATGCCCTATACAGACACCACAGGTCCCACAAGTCTGCTAAATTCATGTTCATGGTCATAGATCAGATTCAGGGAGACAGGAATAATAAAGCCGGTTGGCATTCCATCCTTAATGATAAAGAAAAAAGTGGATTGTTAGGCTAGGGGGTCTTTTTTCCCCTGGTCTAAATGACCCATTATGAGTGGGTGGGGGCATGCTCCTTTTTTGGGATATGATGCAGCAGGAAGGGTGTAGTAAATACCTAGTTATATATATGCTTGTCATACTAGTGGTTCTTGTTAATATGGTTTGTTCACTGAGGAAGGCAATGATGCCAAAACCGGTATGAATTAAATGGAATAGTTGGAGCTACAATTTATTGCTAATAAAAAGTGTGGTTTTAGCACTTTGGTGCTGACTATTTTTCTGAATCTAATTTTAGTTGTACCATCGTGGGAGCTGTGAATAAGTTTTCATGGGCTTTAATGATTTGCAGCATGCCACTAAAGATAACTGACAAGACAGTATCATGAAAGTTTTTAGGGAAGTAAAATACTGTAAGAATGGGCTGTGTGCATTGCTAAATCACTGTGATCACAGATTTGATTGTATTTGTTTAGGGAAGATGAGCAGGGTACATCCTACTATAGTGTATACTGCCCTACTGTCACAACAAAAGGGTAGTGTGTTTTATCATAGTAGCCTGACTTCCCTCAGACTCGCAGCTTTGTCTGTAATTCCTAATTACTGAGGACGTGTCCACTGAGGCATGAGATTTCTTAAAAGAAGTTAGGACATCAATTTCCAGAAAGTCCTATTTCAGTACATTTTACATGTTTATGGTGTTTACCACCAATAACAATAATACTGAGCATGCCTCAGCTGCTTATTCTAAAAGTTGTGGCCTGAGTATAGCCTTTATTTTATAGTGGCCTTGCCTATTTTTGTATTAAATTACAAATGGCAGCCTGCTACCTGTAGCTGTGTAGTTTCTAGCACCCCCCCTCCCACCTGCTTATGTTTAAACTGTCGCTAGACAACAAATCACTACTATAATTCAGTAATTATAGAAGGCGCATCTGCCATACTCAGCATTTAGGGAATATTTGCTGTACTATTCTTATACAATAGTATTACATGGCATACACTGTGATGTACAGTGAGTATTGTTCTTATACAGTAGTATTACATGGCATACACTGTGTACAGTGCGTTACTGTTCTTATACAGTAATATTACATGGCATACAATGTGACATACAGTGCGTACTGTTCTTATACAGTAGTATTACATGACATATACTGTGATATACAGTGCGTACTGTTCTTATACAGTAGTATTACAGGGCATACACTGTGATGTACAGTGTGTACTGTTCTTATACAGTAGAATTACATGGCATACACTGTGATGTACTGTTCTTATGCAGTAGTATTACATGACATACACCGTAATGTACAGTGCGTACTGTTCTTATACAGTAGTATTACATGGCATACACTGAGATGTACAGTACGTACTGTTCTTATACAGTAGTATTACATAACATACACTGCGATGTACAGTGCATACTGTTCTTATACAGTAGTATTACATGGCATGCACTGTGTTGTACAATGCGTACCTGCTGTCATTCTTCACACAAAAGTCCTGGTTCTATACTTTCACAAACTAAAACACGCCCACAAACTGTCTGTGTGTCTGTGTCTGTGTGTGTTACTTTTAGTCCATAATACTTATGCCCTTCCCAAAGTGTAGTTTGCCAAAATGCCTTCCTTGATGTTGATTTTAAAACACCACATGTGACAGTTACTTGGGCAGCACTGCTGTTGTGATGCTGATTTAATAAAATCATCCAGTTCAACAAAAACATGCCATCATTCATATATTATTCTCAGTGTTTTGGCTGCCATAATGTGCACCCTTGCAGATGTTGGGCTGGTAGTCTGCATCTGGCAGTGCTTTATGTGTTCAGTACATGGTAGTATAGCCCACGTTGACCAGAAGTTATGGATTGTTACAAGTAAGATTTTGGTACCAAATTGTACTCATAACAGTATTATGCCTCAGACCAGGTCACATCTCATATTTATTAATGACCATGTCTGTGAATCCCTACCCAGTCTTAACACTTTACATAGTGGAAGCGGGGATTCAAGTATATTGTCAGACTGCATTTTGTCACCACAGTAAGCGATACATGTCTCTCTTCTCTTAAGTTCACAAGGCTGATTAGTTGTAATATAGATCACCTTAACTGTGTCATAGACATGTGTCGTGCTGCACTTAAGTTGCCATTTCTACAGCTTACTTTAAATGGTTATACATATAAGGCATTTGTGTTTTGTCATCTTACTTCAGAGTTCACTGCTGTACCAAATGCAGTCATTTTAATTTATTTTCAACAACCAGAATAGGATTCGTCAGGGCTATTTTTAAGGAGATGTCCTAATTCTTCGTAGAATCTTATGCATCCAATTCATAGATGTGCTGTTTTGTCACTTGCTCAGCTGATTAAAGTAGCCACAAAGGAAGGTAGGATAACTACATGGGCATCTTCAGTTAGTCCACAACTTGTGATCACCTAATTAACAAGCCCACCTTCCTTTCTTCCTTTGGTAAATATATTTCCTTTTCAGATTTTGTTTACATGCTTTTTCTTTTAATTAGGTGTCCTACTCAGATCTTTTTCTCTAGAGACCCTAATGTTAGATGAGAGAGAACTAATGAAGCAAGGATCTTTCTGTCTCCTTATGGTTGTTCACTCTATCATCAGCTTAACACTTAGAAAATTCTTCCCAATGGAAATAATGACTGTGAATGAACTTCACCAAGGAATGCTACTAACAATCTCATTTTTGGGGGATAACTGTAAAATTAGACAATACTAAATAAAGTTACAAAAGATGTCAGTCTGCTTTCTATATTGTTTTCTGTGAAAATTTGCATGCATCACACTCCTCAAATTATTGCATAAAAAGTGCTTTTAATTGGGATGAAAGACACCATCACATTATGTTACAGAAATTTTAATAAGAGAACAGTTTGCAGATGTTACATGTTGTTTTCAGTCCAATGTGCTAGCTATGAGATGTATTGGAAATAAAAGCATTGGAGTAATGTATCAAATGTTATTATTCCTTCTTTCTTTCTTTCTTTCTCAGTAGTATACAAGTCATTGTAGAAGGGTTGAAGTGAATAGAACATAAGAGGTGATAACCATGTTGGCAGTAGGTAGACCTGGGTTCAGTGTTTACCTCTTTAAACAGTCTGTCAACAGAAGATGTAGAACTGAGAAGCATGCCATTACTGTAGACATCACCAGTTGATTCATAACAAATAAATTCACTAGGGGTCACAATTTATTCAACATTCTTTCTTGCATTACTCCCAAAGCCACTTTCATCATCAGTGTTTACTTCACCACTTCTGTTTGTCAGCATTGTACCTTCCTAGTGATCTCACTTGTTTGAAGGACTCTTTCTATTCATGTCAAATATTTATTAGTTTCTGTGCTGATCCTTCAGTTGTAAACTGTTCTCAGCATTGTTCATTCCTCCTGCAGTGTCCTTATCGCTAACACCACAGATTAATTATGGCCTGCTGGCAGCTGCATAACGTTGGCTGACTCAGGCATAGATATTTGTCTTAGCTCTTCAATTGGCCCTTTCAGAGGTGCTATCCAGGGCTAAGATGTCAATGAACCAACAGCTCATATACCATCACCCAACTTCTGGCCAGAAAATTTGACCTAATGCCTAACTGAAGTCATCATAAGGGATTATGCACCCATTATATTGTCCAGTATATGCTGAATGCTGGCAACATCCCAAGATGGGAGTTAAACTGGTGTTTGTTTTAAGTGTTCCTTTCCTCTGAATAGTTGTAATATAATCTGCCTATCTGATACTAACAGATTATGTTGCAGCTGGCACAGAAGATGAAGGCTAGGAGCTGTCAACACACTGCTACCTATGGTCCAGGGTTTGATTCCCTCATTTGCCTAACTGTGTGACCGGGCGAATCACTTAACTAGATAGTGCTCTTGGGTAAATCTGAAAAACTTTCCATGTGGATAAATGCTGTACCACAGTTAGAAAGTACAAATAAATAAAAACACTGGACTGAAAGATCCAACTGTTCTTAAACAAATGCAAAGCATGGATTTCATTTTAAAGTGGGCTCAAAAAAGCAAAGGTAATAAAAATGAAGGTTATTCAGGTTAATCAGGGCACCAGAACCCTGCTCTGGGTTTCTTGTATTTGCGCAGGATTCTAGAAGCCTTACAGCTACTCCAGGATACTTCATTGTAAATCCGTCTACCAATCAGTATTATGCCTGCGTATCTTAAAACAGTTTGGGTACCTGCGTATTATCGCAACCAGATTTTCGCGATAATACTGGTTGCTTCCAGATGTGTAAATCTTACCAATATTGACTTGAAAATGTCACATTAACTGTTTTCTTTCACACTGAATTTTTTTTGAGGCAGGATTATCGATTAAACTTGGAAAAAGTAATGTTTAAACGCATGCTGGCCTGAAAACGAGTATGGGAATTAGCGTACGTTGTTACTTTACGTCTTTACTTACAACAGATAAGTTTGGCTTACATTCAGGAAGATGCAACTACAATTGCTGACAACTTTCTCTCCACACACAGAAACAGTACAACAGCAAATGAGAAATCCACATCTTTTTTAGCCGTAATCATTGAAACACAATCTCCGTTTGTCCGAGGATAGCACTATCACAATTACAAGTAGCCAAAGCACCACTGTCAACTTCTCACATACCAAACTACCCTACATGCCAGCATAATGCAATATCATCAGTTTGGCAAATCTTTTACTGTTATTGCAAGATTCTATTCTTTAAAAAAAAGTTTTCCTCCTTTCAAGTCTGTTTGTAAATTTTGATAAATAGTCTACCAAAAAGCATTTCTCCAGGTCTCCCTGTGTTTTTCTTTTCAGCATTCCACCTTGATGAGAGAAAAGCAATCCTTTCGACAGTAACATACACAGCAGCCCAGGAAATTAAACCATGCGTGTGTAAAGCACGCAAAACAGGAAGAAGACTTTCACAGTTGTTTTATCTTCCTGAATGTAAGCTAAACCTATTTGTTGTAAGTAAAGACGTAAAATAACAAGTGGTACTAATTACCACACTCGTTTTCATGCCAGCATTCATATTACCGCAACCGTGAAAATCTGGTTGCGCTAATACGCAAGTACCACAGTTTGTTGTAAAACTGTCAAGAGTCCCACCCCTTGTCATATGGACAGTACAGAGAGGTATCTTGACAGACATCACCGTTTTTAAAGAAAGTGATAGTGGAAGTGGGGGTTCAAGTATTGTCTTGGGATACTTGCTATAAGTGTGTCATGAATGATATGATAATTCAGCAGTATTGCTTTAGTTAGACTGTTCAGAAAACCAGCATTTAAGAAATGTTCATTTTAATAACCATATAAAATGCTATATAAAAATACTGTGTTCTGGCAGTGAAAATGGTGTTTTGGCTTTTAAAAACTTCATGTGAATAAAATAAGAAAACTGGGTTTCACGCATGTTAATGCAAATACATAGCTGTTTATTAATAATACTTTAAAATGTATACCACACATGCATCAAATTCACTTTTATTGCTTCAGAAAAGGGTACTGCATATGCTGCCTTTCAGTAGATAAGCTTAAGAGTATGTTATTGCCAGGTCCTGTTAAGATTTTTTGCCTGATTAGCCCATTTTCTCACAGAGTTGACAAGTGCCATGTTTGTTAAAAATTCACATTCTTGAAGGTTAAGATAAATGTATGAGCCCGGTCTTATACTAGTTTTGGGCTGCAGTGTTTTAATAAGTTCCATCTCTTTTCAAGACACTAAGTGGCGCTGTTTCATACACAATAAAATACATTAGTTTCTTTACCCATTTTAGAAATCTAGATATTCAAACAGAGCAAATTTAGACTTTCTGGTATTGCAAGTAGTATAAAATAAGCCTTTTTTGTTGTTCTTAGACGCCCTGAATCTTGACTTTGTTTTTCCTCTGTATTAAACTACACATATGTTGGCAGTAAAATTATGTTTCCAGTGCTGCAGGTAATGGTTTCTCTGACCAGATATGTTTTTTTGCTAATGAAATTATAGCTGTTTACAAAGGAGGATTAAATCTACACTGTTAGTAAAGTAATGGATTATGAATATTTGACTGGCTCTACTTCCATATTTTCCTAGATGCAGAAAGAAAAGAAACAAAATTTGAAGTATGTTCTTTTACCCATTGACTTGCTTTAATGTCTTTCACCAGATGTGATCATTTCTGCTCATTTGGTAAACAGAAGTAAAATCCTGACTGTGACGCAGGTAAACTAAGTTTGATTGGTGGTAAGGGTACCTCTTGGGGGAGGAGTGATATGGTTTTACCTGCTTGCCTGTTTTCGGGGGAAGAGGAATGATGGGGTGACATGCTGGTGGAGATAAGTTGGTCTTTGGTGCTCCAGTAGAGAGAGTGGGTCTGAAAGGCAGCCAGGTTAGGCATGTAGATTGATATGGGAGGAATTACTACCCTAAGGAGCAGGCAGGAATGCTTTTAGACCATGTCTCATTGTAGGCAGTAGCTTGTAAAGAAATGCCAGATTTATTTAAAAAAAGCCTTCAGTTTGATAGTCTTAAAACAGAAAATGTCAGAGTTTCCCTTTGGACTGAGTGTTGGCAGAGAGATGCCAGTTTCTATTTCTTGTTTCCTAGACCACGAGCTGTACTTGTTCAAATTGGATGAACCATGTTCTTTTGTCACGTTACATGCTACATCAAACATAGTAATTAAAGATCCCAGGATAGGTCTCCTGTTCAGAAATTCCTGCTGTGTCTTAGCTCCATTGTTACTATCTTGTTTCCATAAAAACAGTGCTAATCTGGAGCAAGCCATACAGATCATAGCTGCTGCTGCAGGGCCTCCTTCCCCCCAAGGCAATGCAGCTAAACATTTACCTAGAATGTAATACATAAATATGTCTTTGAATTAAATCCTACAATAGGGGATACCTTGTACTTCTTTCTCCATATTTATACTACACCAATCCACATACAGATATCTGCTGTCGTTTGAGTTCTTCTCTTGGCAAACTGGCACTTTTGTGAATAGGATTAGGGCTGTAAGCTGCTAATAAAGGTAAACATGGTAGATCTAGGTTTGATTCTATTACTGTTTGCATGATGTGTGACCCTGAGCAATTACTTAATTACTTGTGCTTGGTGGGTTTACACAGTTTACAGTTAATACAAGAAGTAAACAAACATCCTGAGATGTAATGTCATCATTCTCCCTATAGAAGAAAGAAGATAACATGGAGGATATCTCATCAAATTAAGGCACAGTATTTGCAGGGTTTCACATATTGCTGCTTGTTGTCAGAAGTTATTTCAAGTCAAGCCATTGATCCCATATCTATGAAACTTTCACTTCTACTTTCAGCTTATGGGACAGCTAAAATAGTTCTGCATATAGATTCATAGGTAGGTACTAGGCTATTGGCCCTAGGGCCTATATAAGTCTAGTCAAACGGTACCCTGGTTTTTGCCACCCAGGAAAATTATTTTCCTGTGCCCCTGTCAAGCAGAGCCACAGAAGTGATCCCGGGGTGAATTTCCTATCTCCCATCCAGTCATCAAGATTTTTCTTGGAGTGCTAATGAGGAGCTTTGTTTGATATAGATATGTAGTTTGTTCCAGAGAATGGGAAGTCTCTGGGACAGGAATCTATCCCTCCAGCATGTTCTGTTTATTGTGATGACAAGGTTTAGGTCCCAAGAGCGTGTAGCTCAGAGGGATTGGGATTTCTTTAAGTGGAGCATGTCCAACAGCTCTGGGTTTGGCATAGCTTTGTATGTTAGGCAGAGATCGCCTCTGAGTAGGCGACATGCGACAGAGTAAAGCTGGAGTTTTTTAGATGGTCTGCATAGGGCATCTGTTTGAGACATTGTAAAACAAAAAAAAATCTGTTAGTTTTCCTTGTCAGCTGGTGGAACTCTTTAAAATGGTGCACACTATAGTATCCTGTCTGAGTTATTGTTTTAATTGTAATTTTTGCATCATTTAATTTAGTACACAATCTATTGCTGTAGACAATGGTGGATGTTGTGGTGTGATAAAGTAAAAAAAAAATGACACAATGTTTAGGATTAGCTTTGTTTAAATAAATGGAGACTGCAGCAGAAATGTTGTTTTACAGATGTTCTGCGTCAAAATTAGAAGCTTTACAAAAATGTGACAGCAAGTTTATAGCAGCTGTGGGATGTAAGAGGGAGGTTTGGTGACCAAGATCAGCGCATTCCAGATGGGGAAGCCCTGACCGAACAAAACATGCGGTCAGTGACAAGTGATAATTATGGTTAGTGTGGGAATGAACTTTAAATGCGTGTGACTGCAACAGCAAACAAAATTATTTTCAACAAGTCAAAACCCTAGTGTGCATCACAAAGCAGGAGCTTAATGTTCTTGTGTAGACCCCCAGAGATGTTTAAAGATGGAAAAGTTGCTTCCATACATATTGTTGTCTAATGTAGTTTAACTGGGCATTGTGCACCCACTTAAAAGAACAAAAACTATAGCTAAAGAGGTCAACCATTGGTATGTTATGCTGGATGTTCATTCTCATAGTCTCACTCCATCACCTTATAAACCAATGCTATGTAATTAAAGCTAAAGCTCTCTAATAATGGTGTTTTCATATCAGAATAGCACACTTTCACTGCATAGCTGTATTACGACGAAGTAGTTATATTTATGTATGTGTATTTTTTACATTACTTTTGTGTTCCTTCCCTTTTAGGAGTCAGCAAAACATTTACGGTTTCAGTAGAAGAGACAGAGATTTTAACAGAAAAAGTGATTTTTATTAATCTTGGTAAGTTTTGTTGAAAATTATTTGACTTTCCTTTCTGTAAACATATTTGATTTATTTTAAAATATTCATTCCTTTGTTATAATTGACTAGGACACATTTACTAAACTGTTTATACTGATGAAACTGAACAGATTGTCCTTGTATCATTTATTTCATGACAAGCGGATAAAGTTGTTTTTCATATGTTGAGGAATATTTATATTAAACATACTGACAGAATGTGGCCCCTCAGCTCAGCTGAGGTTTAACCATGAAGGGTGGGAAGCTGAATTTTCCTGTAGAGGTTTTTGTCACATGCAAGATGAAATAATTTCAACTCCTTTTTCAGGAAATTGCTGAAGTTAAAGCTAGCATCACAGGATAGGGTGGGGTACTATACAATTTATTGCAGAAAAGCGTCATTCTCATGTGTCGAGTTATTTAGATCCAATATTTCTCCAGGGTAGAAACACTAACCATTTCTGAAAGATTCTTGCTTGGTGCAGTAGAAAGATTCACTGGGTCTGGCAGCCTTCCAGCAGCAATCAGTGAAGAAATATCCCTAGAAGTTCGAGTCACGAAGGGAGATAGTAAGCAGCTGGGGTTAGCAGATGTGTAGGACCCAGTGATAGGTAGTCTGGGGATATGCTTTTTTTATCTAGTTTATTTTCTCTCTGCTGTTTACATGTGTATTCTGTTTATCTCTGTGTATCATTCTGTATTAGGCATGTGATATTAGTATAGGTGCCTGTGGTATGGATGTTGGTTAAACATTTTTCCATTTAAATCAGTTTACTTAATCTGGTTATCAATAACTAAATAAGGTCAGAACACCAGTTTATAAACTGTCTTTCATGCAGTTCTGCAGAAGATATGGCTTTATCCTTTCACTTACTAACAAGGCATGAGTGTTTTAGGCCAGAGGCCTGGCTTTCAGGTGCATGCAGCAGCTTGGGAAGTGTCAGGTCATGTGGGTTTTATTGTGAGACCTTATCGGTGATGAATATAACACACATAACAAGCAAAAACATCTCATTGGTTACTGTAGAATATTCTGCCAGTTTACAAAGAGACAACTACCTTTATCTAGAGCAACCCCTTCTGTGAGTGCAGAGGATAAGAACTTCTGCCTAAGTATCTCTAGGTCTTTCCTACCATACCACTCAATTGCCTCTGATTTTGCAGAATGTCCCTGATTTTTTGCCTCATATTTTTGTCTTTTAGCTCATAAAATGTTTGATTTTCTGATAAATCACTGAGAATTAGTCAGTCAATAGTGCAAGACATTGTAGTTTCATACTTACTGCTCAGAAAATGCCTTTTGTTGTGAAACCTATCATTCTGTTATCTTTTTAAAGTGAATTAAGGGTAACATTTAAGATTGTCCCTGATTTTCAGCCTTTGTTCCCTATCTATCCTATTTTCCCCAACCATAATAAGAAAAAAAATTGCTTACCTTCCAGGCACTATTATGAATTCCAAACACTGTGCTGCCCCACCCCATTTAATTTCATTTCCTTGCCTACCTCCCTACATGCACTTCTTCCACCTCCTGCATGTAGTGTCTTTGTTCCAGAATTGCAAACTTCCATTCTTTTACAGACACATTTGGTTTTTGTAAACTCTTGTCCATAGCCATGAGCACTTCATCACCAACCTAATCCAATAGCCAGCTCACCACCCCAACATAACTCAAGATAACTAATTTATCCTTGTCTCTCTACCCCAGCACAACACAGTCTTTAACTTTAACATCCTATATCATCTTCTGTGTGTCTGTATTTCTACCTTTCACCCCGGGCTGCAAAATGGCATGATCACTGCTAGCCAGCAGTGTCCCTGTTAGGGCATCCATCCCCCTTTGTTGTATCCAGGGCCGCATTCTTGAAATCTACAACTTTTGTCAAAGCTTAACACTAACTGGATGATCTTAGTTGCCCAGTCCAAGACACTAACCTCACCCACCCTCTCCAGAGCCACATCAAATTTAGATCTCCTCTTGAGTATAACATCTTCACTCCTTTATTCTCTCTCTGCCAGTTTTTCAACCCTTCTCCCAGTTATATATGGGCTATATTGATCCCTGATCACTCACTCATTCTGGTACCTTCATTGCCTGGGTGCCTACCATATCCATATGTTCTTCATTGCCATCTCTCTTGCCCTTTCATAAGGTGGTGTTCCACCTGTCTAAACCCTTACTTGATGCCATTCAGTAAGATCATACTTCTCCTTCATCTTTCCCTTATTTGTCAGCTCTGAATAACGCATAACCTTATACATTCATGCCTCACCCCCTTGTTTGCCCAAGTGTCTGTGATAACCAGCAAAGTCCACCCCACACTGCTGTATGTCACTGCCCAAGGCTTCCAGTACCATCAGCTAGATGTCTAGCACTTGACAGAAATACCGTGGCCTGAATCAGTGATAATTGCTTTGCTGACATGATTCTCTAACTCCACCCACAGTCTGAACATTTAGCCTCCTCTCTGTCATTGTTATCCTTTTCTTCTTAGATAAAGGTGCAGTCGCTGAGACATATACTTCCAACCTAGCTTTGAGCACAGTTCTCTCCTTCTTTGCTAAGATGGAACCTGTTCATTGCGTACATCCCATTTCATGGAACCTGCCTGTGGCATACATCCGGTCTCATAGAAGCTGTCTGTGGCATACATCCTGTCTCATGGAAGCTGCCTGTGGGCATACATCCTGTCTCATGGAACCTGTCCATGGCATACATCCTATCCCTTTGCCAGGTCTCCTCCCTATCTTTTCAAAGCCCTTTGACAATTTCTAAAGTTAACTGTTACATTCATTAATCCTGTCCTTCCATGACATACTCTTTGCTATCACATAGCATATCTGAGAATGCTACCTCCAACCCCCTGTCCTGCCATCTGCCATCTCCTGTTCCTGATTGTTACCTTCTCTGATAGGTAGTTGGTATTCCTCCTTCTTGGTGACCATCCTGGTTACCTCCTCATATGTTTCACTAAATTTAATCCCCAAGATTATCATCCCAACTGTGCACAGGGATAAAACCTTTACTGTACACCAGATAACCTTGTTCAATTAATGTCACAAATGTTGGAGGAGCCACCGGTGCAGAATGGGAGTGAGTGGCTGATGTTGGCTCACCCATCCTGGGGGAGGAATATAGCCTAGGCTTATTGCAATAAGTAGCATACAAGTCTGGAAAGCTCTGTGCTGCATAAGTGATAAGCGGTATAGTCTAGAGGTTGTGCTTGTGTTGAAGCATGCACAGACCACTTATGGGCAGCAGTTACAGAGCTCACAAGGCTGCCCCAGGGAAGGGAGTTAAGACGCACTCCCCAGCAGCAGTATAATACTTAACCAAAACTGTATTCTTTCTATTCTCTGGCCACACACTGGTTTGCATTTCTTTCTCTTCTTGTAGTCCCTTACTAACCCCCCCATCCAGTTGAACCCACACACCCCTCTTCACTGTCCATACCTGAAGTGTACCTTTTTTTGCTGCATCTGAGCCATTCCTGTGCTTGCTGTACTCTTCTAACAAACCCTAGTGCTGTTTTCCACTCCTTGACCCATCTTGCTTTATCTTCCTCAAGTCCTCCTTTACTCCTGCTGCTGTCATGCCCTCCTCTTACACTACTCATCATTCTGCTAATCATTTCTCTTCTCTGTCCTCTACTAGGCCTCACTTTCCTAACACCTGCACCATTTATTCCACCCATCTATTTAGGTGGCCACCCAGCCCACTTCCCACAAGCTGTCCCTAAGGTGTTGACTGGTGCAAAGCTACATCTGACTGTAACCATACCTCCCGACAAAACCTGAAATAGTTGGGTGGGAATGACCCAAAGTCAAGTACAAATTTTAAGTGTTACTCTAATTTACTTAAAGTTTAATAGAACAGCACTTTTTTGGCTCACTATGCAGTTACTGAACAATTAGAAGTCTGAAATTCTAATATCTGACATTATTGACTGATTGTAATCCTCGCTGATTTACCAGAACATCAAAACATTTACAAAGGATGGAGCACAAGGGGTTCTAATGGAGAAATGAAAAGTCAGCAAGCAAAGGAGAGTAGTAGTGCTGAAGTTGAATTCATCCTCAAGTTGTGGTGAGTACCTTCGCAAGGTGGACCCTGTTTTTCACAAAATCTCACCAAGGCAACACTGATATATAGTCTGTATTTATATAGCGTATGTCATGGACAGAAGTAAGTCAAAAACAAAAAAAGATAGCTGGGTGCACAAGTCCCAGGATAAAAAAAAGTGCCCAATCCTGGTAGGCACACTGGTGCCAGGACTGGAAAAAATGACAGTGTAGAATCCTCAAAATCTGGAAACATTCCTACGATGGAGCCAGGCCAGGCCCAGGGAGAGGATGCCCCCCATTGTAGAAGGAAGTAGAAGTCCACAAAATCACAAAAAATGATAGGCCAAAGAAGAGCCATAAAGATGATCGAGTGGACTATTGAGGATAAGAAAGAAATTATGTATTTTTACTATTATGCAAAAAGCCCAGAATTTCCAGACAAAGGATATACAAAGAGATTAAGAAATAAATTAGAGGAAAAAAAAATACTTTCACAGAAAAACTTTCAGAAGCTTCAAATAAAAATTTACGTTCATTAATACAACAGATTTTTGAAAAACAGTATATAGATCAAGAAACTTTGATCTGTTTGGTTCATAGGCTCATAGGTTGGTACTAGGCTATCAGCCTTAGGACCTATACTAGCCTAGCCATAACAATTCCCTGGCTATTTCTTCCCACACTATTGTGGAGTGATAGGCCAGTGGAAAAAGAATGATCTGAGAAAGTGCAAAAATGTAAACAAAACCTAGACATTTTTGAAAAGTATAAAAAAGAAATATGGACATGGGAAAGAGAGAGATTTGAAGCTTCTGACAGTTTTTCTGTGAAAGTATATTTTTTCCTCTAATTTATTTCTTAATCTCTTTGTATATCCTTTGTCTGACTAGTTTGCTACTTGTGTGTCTCTGCTATCCTTAAACAAAAACAAAAAATCTTGCTATTTTCCCACTTTCTCTAACTTAAAAGAAAGTTCAGTTACAGAGTTGCTGTTCTGAACTGTTTGTAAGTTTTTTGGAGGCCAGTGCTTGCTTGGGCTAAAGGGAAGTCTCTGTGTTCAACAGTGGTAGTGGTTAACACTGAGCAGCCTGCCTGTCCCTGTAAGAGTGGTTACTGCCTAGAAACTGTAGTTTTATTGGCCATTTTGGGTCACTTCCAAACTCCTTGATCTCTCTCTCTTAAAACCCTGCAGCTACATGGTTTTGGCATCTTTCCAGGCTTGATAGTTGTTGCTGAAGCACCTACCAAGAGGAGAAAATGCTGAGAGAAGAAAGGAGCCACTTTTGAGATTTTAAGTATTGTCTTGTGATTTATTTCTTAGAAAAACTGTATTGCCGCCTACTTTTCAACATTTTCTTGATTGCAAAATGTTATATCTGGGTTAGAAACAGTATTTAGAACATACCTAGAGCCTGTTTACTGCATTTTTTGTTGCACTTAATTTAAAACTGTTTTATCTTAAATTGCATTTTTCCTGCCTCTGACCTAGCACACGCGTGTTGGGGCCATTTATTGCACTGTTCTGACTAGTTTGCTACTTGTGTGTCTCTGCTATCCTTAAACAAAAACAACAAAACAAAAAACCTTGCTATTTTCCCACTTTCTCTGATTTAAAAGAAAGTTCAGTTACAGAGTTGCTGTTCTAAACTGTTTGTAAGTTTCTTGGAGGCCAGTGCTTGCTTGGGCTAAAGGGAAGTCTCTGTGTTCACCAGTGACAGTGGTTAACACTGAGCAGCCTGCCTGTCCCTGTAGGAGTGGTTACTGCCTAGAAACTGTAGTTTTATTGGCCATTTTGGGTCACTTCCAAACTCCTTGATCTCTCTCTTAAAACCCTGAAACTCTCTTTTTGCGCAGTTGTGCGCACAGAGCAGCGTCGGGCAGCGCCGCTTAAACAGGTTTAAACTATTCCTGGCTCCACATAGTCTGCTCTTCACTTTTTCCCTTAGAACTGCTCTAAATTTCAAAATAAGCACTCTATTTTCATTCTAAAGCCCTGCACTTGCTCGTATAAGTAATCTTACAGGTAAACACTAATAAACTTAAGCACTGCATCCTCTTATACTCCTTTTAAGCACTTGCTCCCTATTGATTCTTTCTGATCAGTCAATAAGTAGTTCCCTATATTATTCAGGCATGTCCAAAGGTCAGTTTCGGGTTTATACTCCAGTCCAGCTGGTGAATCTGGGAATCTTGAGGCAATGTTACAACTGCCTTATGTATACAGACCACCCTCTCCTCCTCCCAACAAGCTCAAATATATGTGAGAGATGCAACTATATAGCCAAACTGGAGGCTAAGCTCTCTCTCAACCCAGTACTGGCACAGCCTGTCAGAAGGAGAAGGTAACCGCACACACACCACAAATCCAGTCTCACATAGAGCTATCGCATCAGCCAACCAAACACATAAACACACAAAAACATACTTGGATGCTCTAAATAAAAATCTGCCTAAGCAGTAGAGACCTTCAAAGCAGACATCCAAGCAACCCCTACCACAAAACAATACCCACGTAGCACATAGCTCACAAAGTCAGTGTGCCACACAGTCAAGGCTAAACAACACACCCCTAATACACTTGTAATAGGTGGCTCTGTTGTCAGACACACTGACGTCCCACTCACCAGGCTGAACAAGGAGAAGGTCACTGTAAGCTGCCTGTCGGGTGCCAGGATCCGCCACATAACACAAGCACTCAGGTCACTCCAAAGCAACTACAAGTATGACTCCATCATTGTCCATGCTGGTGTGAATGACCTGAAACGTGCCTCCCTGGACTACATGAAAAAAGACATAGAGAAGCTCTTTGATCATGTAGCCCAGGCCGATATGACCCTGACCTTGAGTAGCATCTTACCCTCACCAAGAATGATGCCACAGTTTGTGTCTTTCGGCTTTTCCCGGTTAGGGGTTGCCACAGCGGAACTCTGGTCTGCTAATGATTGGCAGTAGATTTTTTACGTGCTGGCTTGCCGGGCCTAATGCACAACCTTCAACGAAGGAACGCCCATTCACGCATGTCGACACACAGAAGACGCTCTAACCGAGAATCCAATGGGCAACGTCTAACTGTGAGGCGACAACGCTACCACAGCATCACCACCGCAGAAGAATGATGCCACAGTATAAAGACAAAATGATCAATTTTAACAATTGGCTAAAGTATTGGTGTCATTCAAAGGGGATCCAGTGTCTGTCAGCCTGGGATGACATGCTCGACGAGCCACGTTGCTTCGCTAGGGACGGCTTGCACCTGTCACCCCTGGGTTTTCGAATACTGGCAAAGGGTCTTGCCTCCCCCATAGTGCCTTTTTTTAGGCAAGGCTCAAAAGACAAACCCACCTCCATAGACAACACACAGAAAAAAAAACTAAGGGTAATGCTGCTCAACGCCAGAAGTCTAAACGTCAAGATGCACGCACTCGAGACTCTCCTCAGTATGGAGAATATTGATATCTGTGCAGTAACAGAAACCTGGTTCAAGGCTCCCGAGAGCACCCCAGCACTAACAGGTTATACTTCATCCCATGCTTTTCTGCCCCAAAACTCGGACAGAACCACAAAAGGAGGGGGAGTATCCATATTTATCAAAGATACCCACACCTCCAGGTTAGTGGCACTGCACGAAGCATCAGAGACCATCCATGTGCAACTAACAGTGGGCAAAACTGCCTTTCAGTTTGTAGCCTGCTACAGACCACCCTCCCAAACACAGGAACCTCACTCGGCTTTCCTGAGAACACCGGAGAATATGAAGGTCTCTCCATACACCATTATATTGGGTGACTTCAACTAACCAAACATTGATTGGGAAAACTACTCAAGCCGAAACACCTTCGCCCAACGGTTCCTAGAATTTATAAACTCAAATGCTGTGGAACAACTGGTCACCACTCCCACAAGAGGGGAAAATATATTGGATCTGGTCATCTCCAACATGGGGTCTCTATGTTCCACACCAGAGGTATACCCCTCATTGGTAAGATCAGACCATAAACTAATCTCACTGGACATCCATATTCCGTCCCCACCCCCAGCCAAGGAAACCATGGTGAAGAACTTCTCAAAAGCAAACTTCACACTTCTCAAAACTGAGGTGGAATCCTTCAAAGCCCCCGGGCCAGTGAAAAATATGGCCCAAAATGCAGAATCCTTTACAAAAGCATTCTATGGACACCTACAGGAATGCATGGAGCATACTATCCCAAATAAAACCAAGACTCACTCCTCCAAATGCAGGAGACCTGTCTGGTGGACCCCGGCCATAAATAAGCTATACAACAGAAGGAGAAAGCTACTACATGATAGAGCAAAATCCCAAAAAGGGAAGGTGTCTCTGATCAGTACTAGCAAGAAACTATGATCCCTCATAAAATCATCTAAGGCCAGCTTCGAAAGAAACATTGCACAAGACACTAAAGATAATCACAAGGCCTTCTTTAGTTATGTCAGAAACCTGGGAGGCAACTCCCAGATATGCTCTGAGTTAGTGCAAAATGACAAAAAATACACTGAACCCACAGACATTGCCAACATCCTGGCAGAAAGGTTCAGTGCAAACTCCCCCCCCAAAAGAGCAAATGTCTATCCCAACAGAGTGTAGCCTTCCTGAGATCATAGATGCACAGGTGAGAGCTGCCCTCTCCAAAACAAAAAACACAGCATCAATGGGACCAGACGGTGTCCCGGGCTGCGTCTTACATGAGCTCCAAGAAGAACTAAACCCTCATATAAAGTCACTGTTCAATCTCAGCCTTACTACAGGATATGTACCCAAGGAATGGCGTGCAGCAACAGTGGTCCCACTCCACAAAGGTGGTGCCACAACAGACCCCGGAAACTATTGCCCTATAAGCCTGACTAGCCTGGTCTGCAAAGCTATGGAGCATATCATCATGGAAATCATAAACAAAGACATTGGGAACCTCCAGACACTGGATCCTACCCAATTTGGCTTTGTTAAGGGCAGATCTTGCCTCTTGAACCTGGTCGACGACTTTGAAACAGTTATCAAGGCCATAGATGAAGAGAAGGTAGTCCACACAGCCTACCTGGACCTCGCAAAAGCCTTCGACACAATACCCCACTCGGGCATCATAAATAAGCTCACCAGCTTAAATATCAACCCCTATGCCACAAGATGGGTTGCAAACTGACTCAGGGATAGAACCCACATGGTCTGAATAGCAGGTGCCATGTCAGACTCTAAACCAGTTACAAGTGGCGTCCCACAAGGCTCAGTCCTGGGACCTCTCTTATTTGGTATATATTTCTCCAAGGTACAGGCTAACATGGGAGGACTATGGCTGACCAAGTTCACAGATGACTGCAAACTGGGTGCCATAATCGACTCTCTGGCTGACACACGCATCCTCCAAAAGGGTCTCACAGAGACGGATAACTGGTGCCAGAGCCATGGCCTAAAGCAAAATGCTAAAAAGTGCATAGTCATCCCCTTTGGGAAAAACAAAGTGCCCACAAATTACCACATAGGTGGTAATCCATTAAGTACAGAAGAAGTAATTAGGGACTTGGGGACCCAAGTAGATAGCAATCTCTCCTTTGACAATCACATTGCCAAAGTGGTTAGAAAGACCTATATAGCCCACCTTATCTCGAAAGGGTTCACATCTAGATCAAGAGAGGTCACTGTGCCTCTCTATCATCACTTATCTGCCCCTCTATCATCACTTATCAGGCCCTTAATTGAATACAATGCCCCATTTGGGATGTACCTTACCCAACACCTGCAGCAACTGGAAAGACCCCAAAAGTACCTCACCAAGAGGATCAAGGGGCTCAAACAGATGCCCTATGCAGTTCGACTAAAGAAACTTCAGCTCTAGTCAGTTGCGTACCGCCTACTCAGAGGCGATCTGTGTCTGACGTATAAAGCCATGTCCAGCCCAGAATTAATAGACATGCTTCACCTCAGGAAATCCAAATCCCTTAGAGCTACATGCTCCAGGGACTTGAACCTCAGCACAGAAATAAATAGGACATGCTGGAGAGAGATATATTCATATCCCAGAGTCTCCCCTCACTCTGGAACAAAATCCCAATCTATGTTAAGCTGAGCCCCTCAATGACCCTCTTCAAGAGAAATCTTGAGTGGATGGGAGATCATATGTTTACCCCTGGGATCTCTTCTGTGTCCCTGCTTGACAGAGGTACAGTAAACTAACCTTAAAAGGGCTACCTTCTGTGACCTACTATACAGAGGCACAGTCAACTAATCTAAAAGGGTGACGAAAGCCAAACACACTCTGGCTAGGCTTATAAATGGCCTAGGGCAGATATGGTGCAATAGTTATGCAAAGGAGAAAGCCAAGTTAATATAGAGAAGGCAGTCACAAAGATATTCGAAGAGAAATACAGGCAAAGGCATCCAGATATGGAAAATTGCACAGTAAAAAAATTAATATTACAAAGATGGAATGTGAAAAAGAAGATTTAGTAAAGCAGAAGTTAAAGAAATGGAAGTTGAAGTTATGGAGTGTATGCGAAGTGAAGGATTTAATGTAGAAAGTCCAACACAGACTACCTCACAGCAGTAAGGAGAAGCAGGGAGATCAGGAGACATCTGAAGAAGAAATACAGACATGGGAAAGAAAAAGAGATTTAATATGGTGTAATAGTTATGCAAAGTAGAAAGCAAAACTAACCAATACAAAAAGAGCAGCACCAAAGATATTTGAAGAGAAATACAGGTAAAGGAATCCGGACATGGAAAACCGTACAATACAAAAAGTAATGAAGACAGAGGAAAAGGAGATCAGTAATGGAGAAGTTAAAGAAATAGAATTTGAAGTTATGGAGCACCTGCAAACTGAAGGACTCAGTGTAGAAAATCTAATGCAGAAAGCACCACAACAGGATAGACCAATGGATACCCAATGAAGGGGAAATCAGTGGAACAGGAAGCAATTGGTCAGGTGCCATATCAAGATATTTTGGAGTCTTCCACAGGAAACCAGTATAAACGTTCACTTGAAGCTAGACAGCAAGGGAAGGAACAGGAAACTGTGGAAACTGATGCAGTCAGTGTTGAGGAGTGATAGGCCAGTGAGTCCCATATGACAGAGCAACGGATGGCACAGGATGAAATTGAAGAGAAGGTGCCACAGGAAGATGCTATAGAACTTTCTATAGAGTGCCCACAGGAAGTGGAAAACAAAGGATGTGCCCTCAGTCTGGAAGAAAATGAACTAAGGGAAGAGTTGGTTGATTTAGTGGACAAAGATATATTAAAATCAATGAAAGAAATAGACTGCAGAAGGTCAATTAAAGCCCCAAAAGTTAGAAGTCTGATAAAACAAATGAACACAGTAATTTGGACTGTCCATAGAGATCCATGCAATATAATAGAAGTAAACAGGATATTTTACTGTGCAGCTAAATTAATAACTGATAAAGTTCTACCACAAGAGCACAGGGTAGTGAGGCAGAGGAAGGGGAGAAATCGAATACCATGATGGAAGTATTGAACAGAGAAAAATATAAAGCAATTAACACAAGAAGTAGGGAATAGATCAACAAAAATATTAAGAAAGATAAATGTGATAAAAGCAGTGTGCAGTATTAGAACAGACCAGGATCTATCATGCGCTACTGCAAATAAATTAAAAATTTCAGCACAGACGGAAAAACTTAGATGATACACAGAAAAATATAAAGGAAAAGTACAAAATAAGCAATTTAGTATTAACCCCAAAAAGTTTTATAGAGAGTTGGGAAACAAAGTAAAAGGAATTGAAAGCTTGCCAAAAAAAGAAGAAATAGATGCATTTTGGAGAAGTATCTATGAAGATCCTGTGGAAGACAACAAAGATACTCATCTTCTTTCGGCTGTTCCCGTTAGGGGTCGACACAGTGGATCATCTGTTTCCATTTCTTCCTGTCCTCTGCATCTTGCTCTGTCACACCAACCACCTGCATTTTCTCTTTCACCACATCCATAAACCTTATTTTAGGCCTTCTTCTTTTCCTGTTACCTGGCAGCTTCATCCTTAGCATCTTTTTCCCAATATACTCAGCATCCCTCCTCAGCACATGTCCAAACCAACGTAATCTTGCCTCTCAGGCTTTGTCTCCAAACCTTCCAACCTGGGCTGACCCTCTAATATACTTATTCCTAATCCTGTCCACCCTCATCACACCCACTGCAAATCTTAACATCTTTAACTCTGCCACATCCAGCTCAAACTCCTGCCTTTTTGTCAATGCCACTGTCTCCAACCCATGTAACATAGCTGGTCTCACTACCCTCTTGTAGACCTTCCCTTTCACTCTTACTGGTACTCATCTGTCACAAATCACTCCTGACACTCTTCTCCACCCACTCCATCCTGCCTGTACTCTCTTCTTCACCTCTGTTCCACACTCACCATTACTCTGAACTATTGATCCCAAGTATTTAAACTCATTCATCTTCGCCACCTCTACTCCTTGCATCCTCACCATTCCTCTATCCTCCCTCTCATTCACACACACACATATTCTGTCTTAGTCCTGCTGACCTTCATTCCTCTTCTCTCTAGAGCATCTCTCCAGGGTCTCCTCCACCTGTTCCCTACTCTCCCTACAGATCACAATGTCATCTGCAAACATCATAGTCCATGGGGACGCCTGTCTGATCTCATCTGTCAACCTGTCCATCACCATTGCAAATAAGAAAGGGCTCAGAGCTGATCCTTGATGTAATCCCACCTCCACCTTAAATGCATCCGTCACTCCCACCACAGACCTCACCGCTGTCACACTACCCTCCTACATATCCTGTACCTCTCTTACATACTTTTCTGACACTCCCGACTTCCTCATACAATACAACAACTCCTGTCTAGGCATCCTGCCATATGCTTTCTCTAAGTCTACAAAAACACACTGCAACTCCTTCTGACCTTCTCTGTACTTCTCCATCAACACCCTCAGAGCAAACATTGCATCTGTAGTGCTCTTTCCTGGCATGAAACCATACTGCTGATCACTAATCATCACGTCCCTTCTTAACCTAGCTTCCACTACTCTTTCACATAACTTCATGCTGTGACTGATCAATTTAATCCCCCTGTAGTTACTACAGCTCTGCACATCACCCTTATTCTTAAAAATCAATACCAAAACACTTTTTCTCCATTCCTCAGGCATCCTCTCACTTTCCAAGATTTCATTAAAAAATCAGGTTAAAAACTCCACTGCCATTTCACCTAAACACCTCCATGCTTCCACAGGTATGTCATCCGGACCAACAGCCTTTCCATTCTTCATCCTCTTCATAGCTATCCTTACTTCCTCCTTGCTGATCCATTGTACTTCATGATTCACTATCCCCACATCAACCAACCTTCTGTCCCTCTCATTCTCTTCATTCATCATCCCCTCAATGTACTCCTTCCATCTCCTCAACACACTCTCCTCATTTGTGAGTATGTTTCCCTCATTATCCTTTATCACCTTTACCTGCTGCACATCTTTCCTAGCTCTGTCCCTCTGTCTAGCCATCAGTACAGGTCCTTTTCTCCCTCCTTAGTGTCCAACCTTTCATACAACTCTTCATATGCCTTATCCTTAGCCTTCACCACCTCTCTCTTTGCCATGCACCTCATCTCCTTATCCTGTCTACTTTCTTCATCTCTCTGACAATCCCACTTCTTTGCCAACCTGTTTCTCTGTATACTCTCCTGTACTTCCTCATTCCACCACCATGTCTCCTTGTCGTCCTTCCTCTGTGCAGATGTCATACCAAGCACCTTTCTCGCCGTCTCCCTTACTAACTCTGCTGTAGTTACCCAGCTATTTGGTAACTCTTCACTGCCACCCAGTGCCTGTTTTAACTCATCCCTGAACTCCACCTCACAATTACCCTTTTTCAATTTCCACCATTTGATCCTTGGTGCTGCCCTCACACTCCTCCTCCTCTTCTTAATCACCAACGTCATCCTACAAACCATCATCCTATGCTGCCTAACTACACTTTCCCCTGCCACCACTTTACAGTCTCCAATCTCCTTCAGACTGGCCCTCCTACATAAGATATAATCCACCTGTGTGCATCTTCCTCCACTCTTGTATGTCACCCTATGCTCCTCCCTCTTGTTAAAATACGTATTCACCACAGCCATGTCCATCCTTTTCGCAAAATCCAACACCATCTGACCTTTTGCATTCCTTTGTTTAAAACCATACCTACCCATCACATCCTCATACCCTCTGTTCCCTTCACCAACATGCCCATTGAAATCTGCTCCAATCACCACTCTCTCACCCGTGGGTACAGTCATCACCACTTCATCCAACTCACTCCAAAATTTTTCTTTCTCATTCATCGCACACCCAACTTGTGGAGCATATGCACTAACAACATTCGTCATTACACCATCAATTTCCAGCTTCATAAATACCACTCTGTCTGACACTCTTTTCACCTCCAAAACACTCTTAGCATACTGTTCCTTCAGGATAATTCCTACACCATTTCTCCTCCCATCCATACCATGATAAAACAATTTGAACCCACTTCCGATACACCTAGACTTACTCCCCTTCCATCTGGTCTCTTGCCCACACAGTATACCAACCTTCCTTCTGTCGATCATATCAGCTAGCTCTCTCCCTATACCAGTCATACTGCCAACATTCAGAGTTCCGATCCTCACTACCACAGTCCTAGCCTTTCTCCTCTCTTCCTGCCTTTGGCCATGCCTTCCGCCTCTTCTCCTCCTTCGGCCAGCAGTAGCCCAATTACCGTCAGCACCCTGTTGGCTAGCAGTACTGGTGGCGGTCGTTGTTAACCCGGGCCTCGACCAATCTGGTATGTAAATATTTACTGGTGTCTGCATGAATCATTTGGCAAAGTTTTATGCTGGATGACCTTCCTGACACAACCCTCCCCATTTATCCGGGCTTGGGACCGGCACAAAGAAATGCACTGGCTTGTGCATTCCCAGTGGCTGGGTTGGAACACAACAAAGATACTAAATGGATAAAAGAAGTAAAAAAAAGAATAAGAAGTTTAAAGGTACAGGATATGAAATGGGATGAAGTAACAGCCAGAGAGATTGAAATAAAGATAAGTAAAGCCTCTAATTGGAAAACCTCAGGCCGAGATGCAGTACCTAACATTTGGTTAAAAGTATTAACATCTTTGCATGAAGACCTAGCCATGAGTAAGAACTATTTATATGTGCACCCCGAACAGACACCAGTCTGGCTAACAACAGATAAAACAATGCTCCTACTTAAGAGTGAACCTGCAAGCTTCCCCCAAAATTATAGACCAATAACTTGCCTTCTGACGACGTATAAACTATACATGGGAATTGATGCTGACAGAGTTTATAGTCATTTAGAAGAAAACTCAATTATGGTAGTAGAACAAAAGTGCAATAAAAGAAAGTCATATGGAACCAAGGATCATTTGTTGTTAAATAAAGTCATAGTGGAGAACTGTAGAAAGGGGAAGACTCTAAGTATGGCATGGATTGACTACAAAAAAGCATTGGATAGTATCCCACAGTCATGGATAAAATAGTGCTTAAAAATGTATAAGATGCATCCTACACTGATTGACTACATTACAGTGACTGCAAAACAATGGCAGACCACTTTGCAATTAAGCCATGATAAAGGACTAATTATTATCCCAGGGATAAAAATTCAAAGGGAGATATTCCAGGGTGACTCTGTCACCATTGCTATTCTGCCTTGCCCTTAACCCATTAAGCTGTCTATTTAACATCTTAGGCCATAGTTATAATTTGGCCCCTAGAAAACAACAAAGTCTAAAGACTTATCTTCTCTTTGTCGGTGATTTAAAACCATATAGTTCATCAGATGAGGAACTGAAAGCACAGCTGCAGGATGTCAAAACTTTTTCAGATGATATTAGAATGTCATTTGGCCTTGATAAATGTGCAAAAGCAACCTTTAAAGCAGGAAAACTGCAGCACCAGGAAAACATCAGTTTGGGATGAGAATGTGATATAAAAGAACTTGAGAAAGAGGGAGTCTATAAATACTTAGGAATTGATGAAGGATCAGCAATAAAACATGAACAAATGCAAGTAAAACTTAGTAAGGAGTACTTTAGAAGACTTAAATTAATCCTGAAAACAGTGTTGACGTCTAGGAACAAAATCCAAGCTATAAACCAATCTGCTCTTCCTGTCCTAACTTACAGTTTTGGAGTGACTGATTGGCCCCAGAATGTGTTGGATAAATTAGATATAAAAATAAGAAGGATGCGTCATGCTCACCAAATGATCTGTAAAACTCAGTACATACCAAGATTATATATTCCCTGTTTTGAAGGAGGGATGAGCCTCCTTGAAATTGATTTCATGTATAGATCGGCAATCGTGGGACTCAACACATATCTGCTGACCTCACAAGATCCAAATGTAGTGAAAGTTTTGAAACATGAGGAGAATAAATCTACGATGAGTTCTCTGCTTAACCTCGCAAAAGCATATCGGCATCAAGCAGGAATGGAAATAAACCAGAAGTAGTTAAAAATCAGGCAGCTACTGAATGTGCCCAAAAAAAAAAAAGAAATATAAGGTGAAAGACCAGATGATAAGGCAATAAATGTGGAAAATGCATAAATATAGTTGCAAGTACAGAAAACTTCCGGAAGAACCTCATGTTGATCAGGAATGAATGCAGGAATGGTTAAGGAGAGCTGAATTCAAACCAAGAGATGAAAGGTTAATACTGGCAGCTCAAGACAGTGGTCTACGTGCACGCTCGTTTACAAATTCCATTGAACATGTGGGAGAAACAGACAAATGTAGGTTTTGTAAAACTGAACTGGAAATAGTCGCTCACCTTGTTGCTAGTTGTGACATACTAATGGCAGAAGGACTGTATACTGAAAGGCATAATAATGTGGCGAGACTGCTGCACTAGGGAAGTGGCTGAAGAACACTGGAAACATGAGCCACAAAGCATCATAGAAAATTATGAAGTTTATATCACATGGGACCATCCATTACCAACAATTCAAAAGATAGATGCTAGAAAACCAGATGTAGTAGTTCAAGAAAAGAAGACAAAAGTAGCATTGATCATTGAAATCACCACACCCAGTGACTACAGTGTCCTGCATACAGAGAGACACAAAGTTATAAAATATCAACATCTGCAAGCAGAAATGAGATCAATGTGGAAGAAGGATACCCATATAGTTACAGTAGTAGTAGGGACAACAAATCTTATAAAAAAAAGTCTGCAATCATATTTAGATATGTTACCAATACATTTAACTCATTACGAACTGCAGAAAGAGTCATTACTGGATATACATGACACATCTGAGATACTTCAGGTACAACCAACATTGAGTAAGACTGCAATCCAGGTCATAGCCTGCTATAGGTCCCTAACCATGTCCCTAGACTCTCACTCCATGTGCCTAAGCACCCTGGAATCTATCAAGGTCCAACCCAACACTCTCTTACTAGGAGACTTCAACTACCCCTACATCAACTGGGAAAACTACTCAAGCAAAAATACACTGGCCCAATGTTTCCTGGAATTCATCAATTCCAGTGCCCTGGACCAGCTCACTCTGACCCCCACTAGAGGAAGCAACATCCTTGACCTGGTTATTACTAACATGAGCGAATGTTGCTCTACACCAATAGCCAATCCCTCCCTGGTCAGATCCGACCATAAACTAATCACCATGGAAATCCACATCTCACCCACACCCCCTCAAAGGTAACCACCTTGAAAAACTTCTCCAAAGCTGACTTTGGACTCCTAAAAGCAGAGGTGGCTAACTTCATGTCATCCATGCCAAAGGAAAATAGCTGCATGACTGCCAAGTCATACACCAATGCACTGTACGAACATGCACACAGATGCGAGGAAATAGCCATACCCAACAGAACCAAGATGCTCTCCTCCAAAAAAAAAAAGGAAGCCAATCTGGTGGTTCCCTGCCATTAAAAATACAATACGGTAAATTTCTCCACAAGTACCAATAAATCCAAAAAGAAATTCGAAAAAGAAGTTGAGAAGCTGGATAAACCACACAGTTTTTTGAACAAAATAATGAACGCTTTATTCCCAGTCTGCGTTTTCGTCCCCTATGGACTTCATCAGATCCACAATCTCTAGTAGACATTCATTAATATACATAGGTTCATTTCATTCAACCAATCATTTAATGCCTATTAATTCAAAACAACAAATAAAATTGCTTTACCACTTAATTATTGTTCTTGTTCATTTAAAAACACTATATATGTTTTTTTAAAACATTTTACAATTTTAATGCTTAAATGCTTTTTAAAAAAACTTTAACTAGTGAATCAAAGCGAACTTTGATTTGTATTTGTTTAAAACTTGCCTTTAAAAATATATATTATGTATTTTGTTTAAAACAAAGGGGGATTCAAGGGGAATAGGGTACAAACTTTGTTAGACATAAAATTGTTCATGAGGAAAATGAATCTGGAACTTCTATTTAAAAAGGAAGGGATTGATAGAAATAATATTAATAAGACAGAAGAACAGAGAATATTAAAAAATAAATCTATATTCAACCCACCTATCCATGCTCAACTAAAAAACTTTGAAAGTTATATGGAAAATGTGATTAATAAAATGGACAAAAAGGTTAAGTACAAGAATAACTTAGAAATGGGGGAAAAGAAGATTTTGGAAGAATTAAAGGAAAGTGCAGGTATCAGAGTTATGAAACCCGACAAGGGTGGGGGGGTCGTGATCATGGATGTCATAGAATATGAAGGGAAGATGAATGACATTTTGATGGATACAACTAAGTATAGGACTGTCTCCAAGAATGAGATAAATATTGCCTATAGAAGGATAGACATGATCCTGGAAGATTTGGCCCTTGAAAAAGTCATAGACGGGAAAATGGTGGCATACCTTACGGTTAGTAAGCCAAAGATACCTGCCATCTTCGGTATACCGAAGATACATAAGGATAGTAAAAATCCCCCATTTAGACCTATTGTAGCAGCAGGAAGTTCAAAAACTACACCCATGGCAAAATTTGTTGATGTTAAAACAAAACACATATGGAAAAATAAGGAAGCAATACTGAGAGATTCATGGGATCTACTAAGAGAATTAACTCCAGAAATTTTTGACAAAGAAATTATTTTTGTAACAATAGATGTAATAGACCTGTTTGGATCCATTCCATATGAAAAAGGAATTAGAATGTTTGAAGAAGAAATATTTAACGACAAAAAATTAAAATTTGAAGATAAGATAGCATGCGTAGGCTTTATGGATTTAATTTTGAAAAATAATTTTCTTATTCACAAAGGGGAATTTTTTCAACAAATCCAAGGAGGGCAATGGGCACAGCTTGTGCCCCTACTTTTGCCAATTTAGTACTTGCCAATTGGGAGGAAAAATATATATTTGAATCGGGCTACATGGAATATTGTAAGTTATATAAGAGGTTTTTAGATGACATAATAATTTTTGGATGGGAGGTGAGGACAAGTTGAAAGAATTTATAAAATATATTAGTGGTACAACGGACTTTTGAAGTTCACATACAATATGTCCATTAAGAGTATAGCATACTTGGATATTGAGATTTATAAAAATACGGATTTCTTTGATACTAGGGTATTTAGAAAAGAAACATATGTTAACTCCTTCCTTCACTTTGATAGCGGACACCCCATTTACTGTAAGAGAAATTTAGTAAAGGGCAGTTCGTTAGAGGTTCAAGGATGACAAGCTCTGAAACTGATTTTATAAAAGAATGTGACAAATTAGAACAGATGTTCCACGAAAGAGGGTACCCAGAGCAGTTTATTAAAAACTTGAGGGACGAAGTTGAAATAGGGAGAAAGGGAAGGTTCAAACCCATCATAGGGGAGAAGGAAAATGTACAAAATTCAGAGACCAATGAGGTTTTTGAGAATGAAAATTATCAGCAAGCATTGGTTCTTGAGTATAATGCCCTAAATAAGTCAGTGAAATGGTTATTTCAAAAAGAATGGGAGAAATTTAAAAGTTTAACTGACTTAGAAGGGCTCCCAGAGCAAAAGTTAAAGGTGGTATTTAAGAATTCAGTTAATGTAAAAAATATTTTGGAAATTGGAAAGGTAGAAAGAAAATTGGGCGACAGAAGTAACACATCAAGAGTAGGTACCTATAAATGTGGAAAGTGTAGGCAATGTGGGTTTGTTATTAACCAAGAGAAAATATACTTAGAAAGTAAGAAATTATGGCTACATAGTAAGGGCTACTTTAATTGTGATTCAATAGGGCTGGTTTACCTAGCAATATGCATGAAATGCTCATCCTACTACGTAGGGAAAACTGAGAGATCCTTAAAAAAGAGGATCTACGAGCATATATATGAAATGGGTAAATGCAAAGAAACCAATGCACTTTATAGACATGCGCTCACATGTAAAGAAAATGACTTTAAATTCTTTGTATTGGACCAAGTTAAAAAAGACATTAGGGGAGGTCCTTGGGAGGAGAGTATTAGTTACAAAGAATTATGGTGGCAAGTGGCCTAGAAGCCAATAAATTTCCTGGTCTAAATGAATATATATCCATCTTACCATTATTAAAATTAAGAGCTGCTAGAATATAAAAGGTGGATGTAGTAATTTTAAAGACCAGCAGATGGCACTAGTTCACATTTAAAGTCCATATAAACTGGGTTTCATGAAAGTTGTTTTAAACAAAATACATAATATATATTTTTAAAGGCAAGTTTTAAACAAATACAAATCAAAGTTCGCTTTGATTCACTAGTTAAAGTTTTTTTAAAAAGCATTTAAGCATTAAAATTGTAAAATGTTTTAAAAAAACATATATAGTGTTTTTAAATGAACAAGAACAATAATTAAGTGGTAAAGCAATTTTATTTGTTGTTTTGAATTAATAGGCATTAAATGATTGGTTGAATGAAATGAACCTATGTATATTAATGAATGTCTACTAGAGATTGTGGATCTGATGAAGTCCATAGGGGACGAAAACGCAGACTGGGAATAAAGCGTTCATTATTTTGTTCAAAAAAACTGTGTGGTTTATCCAGCTTCTCAACTTCTTTTTCGAATTTCTTTTTGGATTTATTGGTACTTGTGGAGAAATTTACCGTATTGTACTTTTTCGTGGTGACTGTTACGGTATGGAGAAGGAGAGTGAGAGGCAGACCTGTTGCGACGACAGCAGTCAGGCTAGGAAACTTATAGGGCAGCTCACTGCCTTGGTTGACTTGCTTACACCTTTGTGCGAGTCCTTTTTACGTAATACCTACGAACCGGAAGGGGAAGATGCGGTCCAAGACCTGGGAGCACGGCAGCAACGACAGAAGAGGAAGAGACCTTGTTTTGGAAGTGAGAGAATACCAAGGGAAGGAGATGAACCGAACGGTTCAGTATTCGATCCGGCAGTTACACCGAATGCTTTTCAGGAGTCGGAGACAGAGGAAACGATGGTCAACTTCAGTGATGTGACGGAAATATTGGAATGTTCACAAGGTACTGTTCCTAATATGAATACCGTTGATATGAATCAATGGCTGAAAGAACAACGTAATTTTAACTTTAATGTTAACTTTAATCCTGAAAACGGTGTGGGGCAACACCGACTAGCAGTCAACACTGATTCTTTTAGCAAAAAGGTGGACAATGCTTCTAAGTTGATGTACAAATATAAATCCATTATAGTAGAAAATGGTTATCTTACAGAATGTTTGAGACGGAAAATAGTCCCCAAGGGACTACGTACGTGGAAATACCCAAACAATGTACAAATTGGGTCTATTTTCCACAATGAACTTGTAAATGTTTTTAATAATTGTGGTTTAGAGATTGTGAAATGTATTATTGATGAAAACAACAGAAATTTAACAATGATTCATGAACAAATTATTGAACTTGATGGTTTAGTTAAGGAAGACCTGGTTTATAGTATCAAAGAAGAGAGACAAAAATATATGGAACTTAAAAAGGAAATAGATGGAAGATGTAATGTATTGGTCAACAGAAAGATGGACAAGTTAAAAAGGGATATAATAGAATATGAAAAGGACATAAGCTACCCTAAACCTGTGTATAATGGTGTATCCCTACACAAAAATTCTCACAAGAAGGAAGGGGGATATTATGTTGACTATAGAAAAGGGGAGCCCCAAACGGAAACTTTCTATGAAGATTATGACACTGAATTCCCACCACTAGGTAGATATGAAGGGGAAGAACATTTTAGGAATGGCAATCAAAGAAATTTTTACAGGGATGGGGGGACAAGAGGAAAGGGGAGATACATGCAATAGACCCTTTGACTAGTGAAAAAAGGAAAACAACAGAAAGAATAAAGAAAAAAGGTAACAAATATACAAAGGGTGGGTTCACCATATACAATTTTAGTAATATAGAGTTGAGGGGTGAACATTTTTCTTTATTGGAAAAAGGATTTAAATTCATTCCATTAGTCAAGGGGAATAGGGTACAAACTTTGTTAGACATAAAATTGTTCATGAGGAAAATGAATCTGGAACTTCTATTTAAAAAGGAAGGGATTGATAGAAATAATATTAATAAGACAGAAGAACAGAGAATATTAAAAAATAAATCTATATTCAACCCACCTATCCATGCTCAACTAAAAAACTTTGAAAGTTATATGGAAAATGTGATTAATAAAATGGACAAAAGGTTAAGTATAAGAATAATTTAGAAATGGGGGAAAAGAAGATTTTGGAAGAATTAAAGGAAAGTGCAGGTATCAGAGTTATGAAACCCGACAAGGGTGGGGGGGTCGTGATCATGGATGTCATAGAATATGAAGGGAAGATGAATGACATTTTGATGGATACAACTAAGTATAGGACTGTCTCCAAGAATGAGATAAATATTGCCTATAGAAGGATAGACATGATCCTGGAAGATTTGGCCCTTGAAAAAGTCATAGACGGGAAAATGGTGGCATACCTTACGGTTAGTAAGCCAAAGATACCTGCCATCTTCGGTATACCGAAGATACATAAGGATAGTAAAAATCCCCCATTTAGACCTATTGTAGCAGCAGGAAGTTCAAAAACTACACCCATGGCAAAATTTGTTGATGTTAAAACAAAACACATATGGAAAAATAAGGAAGCAATACTGAGAGACTCATGGGATCTACTAAGAGAATTAACTCCAGAAATTTTTGACAAAGAAATTATTTTTGTAACAATAGATGTAGTAGACCTGTTTGGATCCATTCCATATGAAAAAGGAATTAGAATGTTTGAAGAAGAAATATTTAATGACAAAAAATTAAAATTTGAAGATAAGATAGCATGCGTAGGCTTTATGGATTTAATTTTGAAAAATAATTTTCTTATTCATAAAGGGGAATTTTTTCAACAAATCCAAGGAGTGGCAATGGGGGCAGCTTGTGCCCCTACTTTTGCCAATTTAGTACTTGCCAATTGGGAGGAAAAATATATATTTGAATCGGGCTACATGGAATATTGTAAGTTATATAAGAGGTTTTTAGATGACATAATAATTTTTTGGATGGGAGGTGAGGACAAGTTGAAAGAATTTATAAAATATATTAGTGGTACAACGGACTTTTTGAAGTTCACATACAATATGTCCATTAAGAGTATAGCATACTTGGATATTGAGATTTATAAAAATACGGATTTCTTTGATACTAGGGTATTTAGAAAAGAAACATATGTTAACTCCTTCCTTCACTTTGATAGCGGACACCCCATTTACTGTAAGAGAAATTTAGTAAAGGGGCAGTTCGTTAGAGGTTCAAGGATGACAAGCTCTGAAACTGATTTTATAAAAGAATGTGACAAATTAGAACAGATGTTCCACGAAAGAGGGTACCCAGAGCAGTTTATTAAAAACTTGAGGGACGAAGTTGAAATAGGGAGAAAGGGAAGGTTCAAACCCATCATAGGGGAGAAGGAAAATGTACAAAATTCAGAGACCAATGAGGTTTTTGAGAATGAAAATTATCAGCAAGCATTGGTTCTTGAGTATAATGCCCTAAATAAGTCAGTGAAATGGTTATTTCAAAAAGAATGGGAGAAATTTAAAAGTTTAACTGACTTAGAAGGGCTCCCAGAGCAAAAGTTAAAGGTGGTATTTAAGAATTCAGTTAATGTAAAAATATTTTGGAAATTGGAAAGGTAGAAAGAAAATTGGGCGACAGAAGTAACACATCAAGAGTAGGTACCTATAAATGTGGAAAGTGTAGGCAATGTGGGTTTGTTATTAACCAAGAGAAAATATACTTAGAAAGTAAGAAATTATGGCTACATAGTAAGGGCTACTTTAATTGTGATTCAATAGGGCTGGTTTACCTAGCAATATGCATGAAATGCTCATCCTACTACGTAGGGAAAACTGAGAGATCCTTAAAAGAGGATCTCTGAGCATATATATGAAATGGGTAAATGCAAAGAAACCAATGCACTTTATAGACATGCTCACATGTAAAGAAAATGACTTTAAATTCTTTGTATTGGACCAAGTTAAAAAAGACATTAGGGGAGGTCCTTGGGAGGAGAGTATTAGTTACAAAGAATTATGGTGGCAAGTGGCCCTAGAAGCCAATAAATTTCCTGGTCTAAATGAATATATATCCATCTTACCATTATTAAAATTAAGAGCTGCTAGAATATAAAAGGTGGATGTAGTAATTTTAAAGACCAGCAGATGGCACTAGTTCACATTTAAAGTCCATATAAACTGGGTTTCATGAAAGTTGTTTTAAACAAAATACATAATATATATTTTTAAAGGCAAGTTTTAAACAAATACAAATCAAAGTTCGCTTTGATTCACTAGTTAAAGTTTTTTTAAAAAGCATTTAAGCATTAAAATTGTAAAATGTTTTAAAAAAACATATATAGTGTTTTTAAATGAACAAGAACAATAATTAAGTGGTAAAGCAATTTTATTTGTTGTTTTGAATTAATAGGCATTAAATGATTGGTTGAATGAAATGAACCTATGTATATTAATGAATGTCTACTAGAGATTGTGGATCTGATGAAGTCCATAGGGGACGAAAACGCAGACTGGGAATAAAGCGTTCATTATTTTGTTCAAAAAACTGTGTGGTTTATCCAGCTTCTCAACTTCTTTTTCGAATTTCTTTTTGGATTTATTGGTTCCCTGCCATTAATAAACTCTACAACACAAGAAAGAAACTGTTGCAGAAAAGGGTGAAGTCCCACAACTGGAAAAACTCCCTTATTAGCCCCAACAAAAAGTTGAGATCCCACATCAAATCCTCTAAAGCCAGCTATGAGGGCGGAATTGAGGTAGACACTAAAAACATTCACAAAGCCTTCTATAGCTATATCAAGAACTTCCACGGCAATACCCAGATTTGCTCTGAGATGCTGCACAATGGTACCTCCTATACTCAGCCAACATATATTGCCAACATACTGGCCGACAGATTCAGTGCCAACTTTACCCCTGCCCCCCCAAAGGATCAATCACAATACGAGAAGAATGCCAGGCACCCCACCCAGCTTTACTGCAGCACATGTTAAAGCTGCATTGTCCGAGGCCAAGAATACAGCTTCCATGGGACCCAATAATATCCCTGGCTGTGTTCTGCATGAACTACAAAATGAACTGGCACCATATCTGTGTGCCTTGTTCAGTCACAGCCTTACCTCAGGCTTTCTCCCTTCTGAATGGTGCACTGCTACAGTCATTCCTTTCCATAAAGGGGGAGTGACTACAGACCCTGGGAGTTATTGCCCCATTAGTCTGACGAGTCTGATATGTAAAGCTATGGAGCACATCATCATGGACCTGATTAACAAAGATATAGGAAATCTCCACACTTTAGACCCCACGCATTTCGGCTTTGTGAAAGGGAGATCATGCCTGCTCAACCTGGTTGACTTCTTTGAGTCAGTCATCAGGGCTGTGGATGAAGTTAAGGCAGTGCATACAGCCTACCTCGATCTGGCCATGGCCTTTGATACCATTCCTTACTCGGGAATTATTGATAAACTCGCCAAACTAGGCATCACCCCCTATATCAGTAGGTAGGTTGCAAATTGGCTCACAGAACACACAGTGTGAAAGTAGTGGACTCTTAAGTCAGACTGCCGACCAGTCGCAAGTGGAGTCCCATAGGGATCGGTCCTGGGTCTTCTCCTGTTCAGCATCTACTTCTCAGAAGTCCAGGCCAACACAAATGGACTCTGGCTGATGAAGTTCACAGATGACTGCAAATTGGGAACCATTATTAACTCCTCAAGTAATGCAGACATCCTACAGAAAGGCCTCACTGAGACCAATGATGGGTGTCGAAACCATAAAGGGGGAGTGACTACAGACCCTTAATGCAAAAAAATGCATCATCATCCCCTTTGGTAAAAACTCAGTTCCCACTAATTACCACATCAGTGGGAGCCCACTGAACACTGAAAGCATTATAAAAGATCTGGTGACATAGGTTGACAGCAACCTCTCCGACCACCACATTGCCACTGTGGTCAGAAAGTCCTATGTGGCACATCTCATTACCAAAGGTTTTGCATCCAAAAGAAAGAGATCATCGTCTCTCTCAATACTCTTCCCTCATTAGACCATTTATCAAGTATAATGCCCCATTTGGCATGTACCTCACTAGTCATCTGCAACAGCTGGAGACACCACAGAAGTAGGCATTAAACACATGTCCTACACGGACAGACCCAAAAGACTCCAGTTATTCTCTGTTCATATCGCCTGCTTAGAGGTGATCTCTGCTTGACTTACAAAGCCATGTCTGACCCAGCTCTGTTAGAAATGCAACATCTAAAGAAATCCCAATCCCTCCGCACCACACACTACGTCAACCTCATTACCACAATCAACAGAACATGCTGGAGGGACAGGTTCCTCACCCAGAGACAGCCCATGCTCTGGAATAGACTTCCCATATATGTCAAGCAGAGCACCTCGCTGACCCTCTTCAAGAGAAATCTTGATGAGTGGATGGGTAATAGAAAGTTCATCCCAGGGATCACTCCAGTGGCTGTACTTGATAGAGGCACTGGGAACTAACGTCGGGCGGCATGATGCCAGGGCACTTCTATGGGTTAGGCTTGTAAAGGCTCCAGGGCCATTAGCCTAGTACACACCTATGAATGCTGCAGCTGCTGCGAAGAGCACTTCTGGCTGACATCAAGGAGTGAAACAATACTAATACTAATTTCACGAACTTTAATTGTAATTTTGACTTCTTAATGGGGTCCATTTCCATCATGGTATTAGAAACCCAAAAGATTTGGACAAATTAAAAAAAAAAAAAAGATGGAGCACAAATATGAAGAAAAATCAGGGGTAGTTGAGAAGTATGGTTTATACTCTCCATTTGTCACTTTTTGCTGCCACCTGTCCTTGCAATTTCACTCTGACTTCCATGTTCTTTGTATTTCACTGTTGCAGTCATTACATTTGGGTTATCTGCCTGCCCTCAGCCAGCCTAAATATCAAAGTCTTGGATTCCTGCGTCAGATGCTGTCTCTTCTTCCATGACGTTAGGTCGTCAGGGGTATAAAACATGCAGCCGATGCCATTACATCAGTCTTTCTTGCCGCGCAGTGCCTGAAGCAGAAGCAGTTAGCAAGTGCCGGTTGGCCGACTCCTGAAATTTTCGTTTTCGAATTTCAGAACCGAAGTCTTCAAAAAAGCTAAGTACCCTGTTGGGGATCCTTTTTCTTGCTCTTAACCAATGTCAGTAAAAGTTAACAATTGTATTACCTGTGGAAAGCAAATACCTCATAAAGATTTTCATTCGTACTGCATTCCTTGCTTAGGCCCAGACCATGACATCCCTCTCTGTTGGTTTTGTGCCTTATTCAACCCCCGAACTATTCATCATCGGTCTATTTTTGCAGCAAATTATTTTGGTACTCGGTTTAACTATCCAAAAATGGCTTTGGTAAGCCGTCCGACTACTGACATTCTGAAAAAACGTAAAGATAAAGACAGAGACAGATCGCATAAGTTCAAAACTGCTGACGACGTTTCCGTTAAGCTAGTCGCCAGTTCACCGGTACTCAGTGAGGTGCTTTCGTAGCCCCTGATACCTGCTACTTCAGATTTGTAGGCCTCTACTGAGACCCATTTGGAGTCTGGTATGCCGCGAGATGCTTCTTCAACTATGGAACCTGCAGATGTCTCTACCTTGGATGGGTCCGGAGCCACTGTGCAGGCAACGGCTTCTGAGGGTGTATTCAGGCCTACAGATTTGCATTTCAAACCAACGCCATCTTCTTCATCAAGGCCTAAAACTCGACCCACACCTAGAAAACCGACGTCCAAACCATATGGTCAGGCCAATAGGCCTAAAAAACAAATGCTTAGAATGGCTGAAGACCTTATTACTTTAATTAGGAGAAGCCAGCCTTCCCCCTCTAAGAGACCTAGAACTGATTTTCCTTCTGATCAGGATTCTGAAATTTTTGTTTCTTCTGACTATCAGGATTTGCCATTATCCACCTATGAGGATTCTGATGATGAGGATTCCATTCCCTCTGCTTCCCCTCCAGAAGATTTTTCTTTTGGTGAAACCTTGCACTCTCTTAGGGAGCATTTTCGCTGGGAAAGCCAGGATTACTCTGACTTCAAAAAGAGGCTTAGGGAATTCTTACTCCTCCCTCAACACAGGCCTTTAGCTATCCCTCCTGTTCTGGACATTGTAGATGATGCCTTCTTGGAATCTAGCCTGGCCCCAGACTCTTTACCTCCAGCTCCCAGAAAACCTGACAGGTATTACAGAGTACCTAACTCTCACAAGTTCCTCTTCAAGAATCCTACTGTGGATCCAGAGACCATTTCCCAAGAACCAAACAGTATTGAGGCTACTGCTGCCAAAAACCCTACCCCCTCTGATAGAGATTCCAAAGCCTTAGACAGATGGGGGAAGAAGGTATACACTTTTGCTATTTTGGCCATTATTGCCTTAAATTGCCAGTTTCATATGTTAAAGTATCAGCAGCATATTATGGGATTACTTAAACAGAAAATGATTCCTGACTGTGCTGAACATAAAGAATTACAGGATTTAATGCATTCTGCTGAACAAGTTGGTAAACATACTTTGCAATGTGGTTGTGACTCTTTAGAAGCATCTTGCAGGGCTGCTGTCACTGGGTCTGTACTTAAAAGGCATGCTTGGCTTAAGGAGCAAAACTTGCCAGATCATGTTAAAGCAAAATTACTGGATGTTCCCTTAAACCAAGACTGCCTGTCTGGCAACAAAGCATAAAAAGTTCTTAAAAGGATGGAGGAAAAAGCTAAATCTATGCAAACTATTAAAGATTTTCTGCAAGTACAGCCTCCCAGATTTAGTAGGCATTTGCATTCTATGGTCCTTTCCAGTCTCTTCCAGGCCTTCTCAACCCAAACCCAGGAACAGCAGACCACCTAGGCTACAGTCTCAAGGTGCACACAGGCCTCAGCAGTGGGGGGCTGGAAGTAGTAAGACATCCCCCTATGGAAAAATGTCACAATGACTTAAACTTAACTCTTCCAAACCCTGCTCAACTGCCTGCTCCCTTAGGGGGAAGCTCACACTACATGCTAAAAACTGGGAACTCATTACCCAGGACAAATGGGTTTTGAATATAGTTTCCCAAGGATACAGATTCCTCTTCCACACCCTACCAACCCTAAACGGTTGGCCAGAACTACCCCCAAATCAGTGGGCAGAGGCTCAACAGCAGGTTCTCTTTCTCCTAAGTGTGAGGGTTATTCAGCCTGTCCCAGCAGAAGAAAAGGGACAATGTTTTTATTCAAGACTTTTCCTGGTACCCAGAAAAGACAGCTCCTGGTGACCTATTCTGGACCTCTCTATTCTAAATACTTTTTTGGTAATTCCAAAATTCAAGATGCTAACACTTCAACAGCTGCTTCCTATGCTAGGCAAAGATGCCTGGTTGGCAACCCTAGATTTAAAAGAAGCTTACCTGTGCATTCCAATAAGGGAATCCTGCAGGAAATACCTACACTTCAGGGCAGACTCTGCACTTTCCTTTGGCTTATCTACTGCGCCCAGGGTATTCACAAAGTGTCTAGCTCCAGCCATTGCATTTTGCAGGCAGAGAAATATTCAAATATACCCATACTTGGACAATTGTCTGATTCAGGCAGAAAGCCAGGAATTACTATTAAAACATCTGGCATTCATAAAGAAACTTCTAAACTCACTGGGGTACACCATAAACAAAAATAAATCTCACCTGGTAGCCTGCCAACAAATTGTATTCCTGGGAGCAAGCTTGAATACAACTTCCCAGATGGTTTTCCTCACTCAAGAGAAACAAGTTTATTTGACAAACTACTGGCCACAAAGACCCAGCTATCTGCAAGGAAATTCCTGCATTCTACTAATTCCATATGGAAGACTGCATATGAGGAAACTACAGTGGTATCTAAAAAAGCCTATGGTGTCAACATTCTCAGGACCTGGAATCAAGGATTCCTTTCATTCCTTGTATAAAGCAGAGTTCCTTTGGTGGGCAGAGGCCTGCTGCCACAACAAGGGGCTCCCATTCACTTTACCCCCTGCCACCCAAACCCTAACAACAGATGCATCAAACTATGCATGGGGGGCTTACTTGGCAGGGCAGTGCATTCAGGGCAAATGGAACCCGAGACAGATGCATCTGCATATCAACCAAAAAGAAATGTTAGCTGTACAGAATTCCCTGACAGCATTCAAGGACCACATTCTTCCAGGACAGTTATTGGTAAAGACAGACAACACCACAGTTATGTGGTACATAAACAAGCAGGGAGGAACCCACTCGTACCCTCTCTGCAGACTAGCCACGGCTCTGTGGAACACAGCCTTGAGCTACCAACTGCACCTACAAGCTCAAGTCCTGCCAGGCAAGCTAAATTCACTGGCAGATGACCTAAGCAGAAATCTCATGGACCCACACGAGTGGAAACTGGAACCAAAGATATTCAACCTCTTGAGAAACAAATGGAGGAATCCAGAGATAGACCTGTTTGCCTCCCCTCATAACTACCAATTGGACAAATTCTGCACAAGGACTTCCCACAGTCAAGCTTGGAAAGTGGATGCCCTATCCTTTACCTGGGAAAGCCTCTCAGTTTATGCCTATCCCCCTCTGCCTCTCCTCTTGAAGGTTCTGCTAAAGATCAAACAGGACAAACCAAGGACAATTTTGATTGCATCAGACTGGCCACGCCAGCACTGGTACCCCCTCTTGTGCAGTATGACACTGTTGGAACCATGGCACCTGCCTCAGACCCCTTCCCTGCTGTCCCAGCAGGAGGGCCAGATTCTGCACCCTCAGCTTCAAACCCTGAAGATGGCAGCCTGGCTGATTCCTTGAGCTCTCCAATAGCATCCCTCAGTAAGCAGGTGCTAGATGTTATTCTGGAGGCGAGGAGGCCTAGTACTAGAAAATCCTTGCAGAAAAGTGGAAAAGATACTGTTCCTGGAGCCAGACTCAGGGGATGGGCACAACGGTGCCCAGCTTACTGCATATTCTTCAGTACTTAACAGAGATGCTCCATAAGGGCCTTTCCTTCTCATCAATTAAAATTCATGCCTCTGCCATTTCAGCACATTATAATACTGAACCACCCCTCTTCTCTCACCACCCAGGAGAGCCCCTACTCCAGCCTGGGACCTTAACTTTGTATTGGAAAAGCTCACTCTACCTCCTTTTGAGCCAGCTGCAACTGCAGAGTTGAAATTCCTTTCTTGGAAAACAGCCTTCCTTCTAGCCATCACTTCAGCAAGAAGGGTGTCTGAATTACAGGCCCTCATGGCAGTGGAGCCCTTCATCATTTTCCATGCAGACAGGGTGTCCCTCAGGACCAATCCTTCCTTTATGCCTAAGGTGTTGTCTAGTGTGGCCCTTAATCAGTCCATTCATTTGCCTACTTTTTTCCCGAATACACAAAACAAAGGAGAACAAATACTGCACTCTTTGGACCTGCACAGACAGCTTAAATTTTATTTGGACAGGACTAAGCCTCTCAGAAAATATGAGCAGCTGCTAGTTGGCTTAGCTGCAGAGGCAGAGGTGAAGGCCATTTCAAAGCAAGCCATTTGTAAGTGGATAGCCCATTGCATTCATTTCTGCTATAAGCACCATGGAAAACTTACCCCACAGGGGATAAGATCACATTCCACCAGGGCTGCATCTACCTCTACAGCGTTTCACAGAGGGGTACCTACCAGGGACATCCTAGAAGCTGCTGCCTGGAGGTCTGTACATACCTTCACCAAGCATTACCACATGCCTATTTTTTCTAAATCCAGAGCTGGTTTTGCCACTGCAGTCTTGCAGGCTTAATAGCTGGACCTAATGCTCTCTAACTTCCTCCTCCCTCCCTTAGCTTTGGGAATCAACCCATGACTGCAACAGAGAAACACAAAGAACTTAGTACAGTTGTGTTCATTTACCATAAATGTAGATGTTCAAGTGTATTCACTGTTCGAGTCCTGGTTACCCTCCCTCCAGCCCCTTTCTTCTTGTTTGGTGTATTTAAGCTTTCTGGTGTATTTGCTTTTTGTTGGAGGTGTAACCTATCATATAATTGCTTCCCATTATGGGGGCACCTGACGTCTGGGGCAAGAAAAACTGATGTAATGGCGTCGGCTGCATGTTTTATACCCCTGACGACCTGACGTCATGGAAGAAGAGATAACATCCGACACAGGAATCCAAGACTTTGATATTCAGGCCGGCTGAGGGCTACCTGCAAGCCGATAACCCAAATGTAATGACTGCAACAGTGAATACACTCAAACATCTACATTTATAGTAAGTGCACACAACTGTACTTTCCCCTTATCACCTCTTTCTTCATTTCCTCTTCCCATGTCTACCCAACCTTTTATTCTGTCTCTCACCCTGTGACGTGTATACTGGCCTTAATTTTTTTCTAAGGATTTTTTTTTGCTGGCAGTTACTAACCATAAGCATGCCTTCCATTACCTGACTCATTTATTCCTCAGTCCTTCTGCCGTTGTACTAGCTGTATAGAAGATAGTTGATTGCCAGCATCCCTGTACGTCACAGGTTTTGATCTGTATTCAGTTCCCTGTTAAATTGATGTGTTTGCTACTGAAACAGGTTCTGCAGTGTTGGCCCAGTGATGGGTACTTACTTTCACAAATGGCTTCAGTCTGGATGTAATGCTTATCACAGGCAGACAGAGAGCATGCACACAGTGTGCTTGCTGCCTCAGCCAGCTACTGCTGAAATATCACTTCTGCATTAGGACTGGGCCACCCCCTAGGGTGGATAATCAGGCAGTGGGCACTCACTCCTACTATCCTCAGCCAGTTCCTCCAATGCTGGGATCTCTAATCTGTCCCAGGCCATGTGGTCCACAGTCAGGGCTTTACCGCTTTATGCCAAGTAACTGGTTACTGACCTACTTTTGCCCTTTTTGTCCACTCCTACTCTGCCTTTTTTTCCCCAACAAACCAACTCTCTTTCACCTGTAGCTCTCATTTTCTTTCTCAAAAGGCCTTCCATTCTCTTGCATACCCCAGGCTGCCTGCCTCCCAGAATTCTCTGAGCTAAAGCACTACCCTCAAGCTAACCATCTTGCCTGCTTCTCTTCCCAAGCAGTTGCCCAGCCTACACTGATGCTTTCATCCTTCCCTATTCTGTTGAGTCTCCATCTTTTTCCTTTTTAAATTAATTAATTAACACCCAGCTTGACCACTTTGTCAAGTACCCTCACTGGCTTGCTTAGCAAATACCAAACAAGTGAAAAGTTAAGAGGTACCTACAGCTTGATAGATACTTATGATATGTCTTACACTACAAAATCTACATGGATTTGTTCCATTTTCCTAACCTTATAGGCTGCCTATTTGTTTCATGGAATCAGAAAATAGCTGCATATTAAACAAGTTGCATTGTTTTCTTGCCCTGCATAAAATTATTTATTTTCCAGATCAGTGTATTTTCATTATTTTCTGCCATGAGTATGTCTGTCCCAGAACTGAACTGTAACTTAAGTGTAATAGAGCAGATTGTGATTGATATACTACTGAGTGCTATAACATGCTGATTCTCTGGTCTTTACTGTTTTCCTTTCCCATACAAAATTCTGAATTACGCCTTCTGTTTTAAGGAAAAATTACTACAGTTAAAACTCTTATGTAATATCTTCCTCCTGTTCATTCCAGTTGCTTTCCTGTTTTTACCTGAATGTCATTCATAAAGAAGATTATGATTGGGCCATCAATCATAACAAACTTATTGTGTGTTCAAGACATGGCTGCAAGCAGTTCACCTTGATAGTGAAGCCGGAGGGGTGAATCTTGGCATCCATGTCACGAACACACAATTTTTCATTCTGATCGGAGGTTTGAGTGCATAGAGATTTATCTTTTCCATAAATAAATAAAAAAGAAAATGTGGTTTGTAGTACCAGCTTTGAAAGCTAATAAAGCAGTGGGGAAGTGGTTGTCATCTTATGTATTCTCTGTGGAAAGGAAGCAATTATAACTAAAGGATTGTGTGTACTTTAGCAGAGAGCAGGCAGAAACAGGAGTTGAAACAAGCCTACTTTTTTTGTCTTTCTCCTGCTGTTTTCTGGTCAGCGCTGTGAGCTTGTGGTGCAGACTCAGCACCTAGTGGGTGCTTAACAGTCCTCTAAGCATAGTTAAGGTCAGGTCTTGGGCTGTAGTAGAGCTTAACCAGGCTATTATTTAACCATTTTTAAACATAGTCACAGTACTCGTTTACTACATAATATTCTTTTTATCTGACCCCATGGTGCATAGGAATAAAGCCCTTACTGCATCCCAGGTGACCTATGTTCAACTCGAGACACAGGTAATGCAGCAACTAAGAGGATGGCAGTGAGTAGACAGTGTGGTCTTGCCCATCCTGATGGTAGGTAGATCACCAAGATTTGCTGTAATAATAGCATTAAAAGCCTGTTGAGCCCATTTTTCTCCACATGCATGGAGGTAAGCATGCACCTCCCATAGGCAGTGATTGGGAGCTTATAAGGCTGCAGTGGTGTGGGAGGGGTTATTACACACTCCCCTCCAGCAGTATGATGAAGCACCAGCATCTTTGATCTCCTCACAGGCAATGGACATGGGTCTAGTTGAGCCCATCGTGCACCAGACCAAATAAATAAGTAGAAGAGCTGATGGAAGCTGATAGTTATCTGCAAGGAGGTGAAGAAATATAAAAAATATGTATATTGCAATATCTCGTCTCTTATTATGTAACTTATATAATTTATAATGTGTAAAGAAAAATGCTCTCAAGTACTAAAGGGCCAAATTCCAAAAGAACATATGCTTGAGTGGCATGCTACTCTAAGTGCTTCTTCTACACCCAATTCTGAAAACTTGGTCCCCATTTGGTAAATGGTGATGAACATTGCTGGAGTTCTTTGCATAATTCCAAAAAAGGAATCTGGCTAGCTACACTGCAGTACTTAGAAACTTTATATTGCTGCGGAATGTCATTGTAAACCCTTGAAGCAACACCATATACCATTGAAGTAAATGGTCTATATGATGTAGCGATTACTCCCATCTGTATATGAATTCCTGTGCTGCAGCCATTGGGAGATGGCAGTAATTCCTGTAGTGTGAGATCAGATGTACAGGTGGCACTGTTCTCAAGCCAAAGAGGAGTGGAGAGGTGCCCTCTGAAAACCTTATGTGGTGTGTTTTGTGAGCCGTCCTTTTCATCCAGTTGGGTCCAGTGCATAGAGAGATAAAGCTCCGACTGTGCCGCTGGTGACTGGAATTTGTTTAGCGGCCCTGGTATTGGAGGAGCTAGGCGGGGAGGAGGACAAGGGAAATGGCATGGCCTGTTCTCTCTCTTTTGGGACGGGTGAGTATGTGCACTCAGGGGAACACTGGGAGGTGCAGTTTCTCTTATGGAGACCAGTGAAACCTCCATCCGTACTTCAGAGGGTCAGAGGGTGAGGCCTCATGAATGTAAACACCCCTTGTGGAAGTGAGAGAATTTCCTCCAAATATGGACCACTGCATGTCCGCGTCCCTGCACTAGGCCAAAAAAGCATGAAAAAATCTTTCTGGGGACCCACAGCAAATGTCAAGTTGGGGGTCCCCTGGACACTTCTAGTCTAAGTGTCACCCTGTCACTGACACTCTCCTAATAAACAGACTTTTAGCTCATGCTGCAAACTTTTAGTAGTGCACACAGACTGATGTGTAGCTGCAATACTGTTAGATTGCGACAAGTCTGTGTCCCGCATTATGTTGGCCCATCGCACAAAAGAACATTCACGGTTATTAGCATTCAATTGCAACAATGATAGATTACAAGAACTGTATGTACATGGCTGGACTTAGGTGAAATGTTGCTCTAGGGACTGCCTACTATTTTATCCACCCAATACACACACACACACACACACACACACACACACACACAAGCATGAATGTTACTAGCTGTTTCCCCCCATCTTGAGCTCCCCGCACTGTGTACATTTTCTTCTTCCTTTTCTCGGCTTTTGCCTTAAATCTTTCACCTTGTTAAGAAACCATAAATTTATGTATATTCTCAGATACATTTTAAAGTCTTTTTTGTACTCAACTTTTTAATCCAGTAATGGCTGGATCAGAAGTCATGATTAAGGAAAGAAATTCTGTGTTGCCATTCAACATTCCTTTCAATACACCTTTCCTGACCAACACAGCACAGTAATAATCATTAAGAAAATTACTCTATTAAGCTGGGACTCCAAAAGCCATAGGGTTATAGATGCTCTAAAATGCTGTAATGGTGGCCTAAACAGAAATCATGAGTAAGACAAGTTTGCCTTATTTTTTTTTCTTTTACTGAAGACTTAAGTCATGCCCAAGGCTTAATGATCAAAGCTGACAAAATAGCTCACAATAAACAAGACAATTTTTTTCCAAACATCTTTATTAAATTTGCACATATGACAAAGTTAATCTTACATTTATATAAATAAAAAAACATACAAAATGATATCACTTTAGTTGCAAACAGTTTACATCACAGACACCATTGAAACAACTGTAGTTGTAAACACTATACATCACTTGTAAACCATCTGGTCATTGTCAGTTAAGCATTATGTAACTCATTCAAATCCTGTGTCTTAAACCTCATTCCTGCTCTGCATATATTGTTCCCACAATTCCCATTTTTTTCCTATGTAGTTCCTTTCCTAAAGATCCCAATTCCAGTTTTATATTTGTTACTATATTCACTGCTTCTAGTAAAGTTGGTCTAGACTGTACTTTCCATTTTCTAGTAATTGCTTTTCTGGCAGCCACCATAATTAGATTCACACTAAGTCTAGGCAATTCCGATTCTGTAGCATAACTCAAAAAATTCCTATCCCCAGTCAGTCCAATCTGCTCACCCAGCATCTCTGAGAGCGCGGTCCACATGGAATCCCAAAAGTCTGCCAGCTCATCACACTTCCGAAAAACATGTTCCCAGCTACCTCTTTCCTGCCCATCACACCTCCAACATTTGCTATCCACCTGAGGAAAAATTCTTTGGAGTCTACCTGGGGTATAAAAATACCTATGTAAACACTTCCAGGCAAATATATGTCCCCCCTATAGTCTTTTTGTTAATTGCTTATGCTGTCTCTCTTCCTAATCCTTTCTTAGCTCCTCTGACTGATTCTTATAATTGTTTTGCAATATTTTAAATGATTTACTAATTATTCATTTTTTAATGGCAGCTTCTGTTCTATATTCTGTTAAAAACTCTACCAGTGCTGGTCTTTCTTTTAGGAGTCCCCTATTTCTTTCTCTTTGCCTATATGCTGATATCAATCCTTAATAGGGAAGGCAATCTCTAACCTGTAGTCCAAATAAATTATTGGCTTCTTCCCATTCTATTATCTTTCCCTTTAATAAACAAGACAGTTGTTGTGAGGATACACAGATACTATGTAGGAATGCTAACTGCCCCCCCCCCCCCCCACACACACACACACACAAAAAAAAGGTAGTCACTGCCTCTGCATCCCTCTGGTGTTAGATTGGGATGAAAGCAGAGACTCAAATTGCCACAGTCACAAGTCATGAGAAAACCATCCCTGAAGATTGGAAGCATCAGCTTTTCTTAAAATCCAGGGTCTGCACTGAAATTGGTCACCCTTGTCTGCTAATCTCTAGCACTTACCTTGCTCATGTTCATTATCAACTTTATCCTAACAGGGTCATATTGAAGCCCTGTTCAGTTGAAGAGTGCAGTCTGAAAATGAATACCTTTTTCCTTATTTGCCACAACCATCAGCAGGTTTTATGGGGCCTCCCACACAGTTAAGGATGATTAAGGGGTTCTCTTGCAGCCATGGGTGTTGTAGATACCCAAAGCTGGCTATGTTAGTTTTAGTGGACAGAATGTCCACCAGGAGGATTTAACTAAGCTAGGGGCACTATGTCAATGGTAAAATATTTAATGGAATGAAAAAGCCTGTTACTTGACAAACCGCTGTTAATATAACCAGAGATATTTTTGAATTTTAAAGGAGATATAAATAAGAATTATGATCACCCACCTAGTTCATTAAGCACACAATATTGTTATACTAACTTTTGTTGGTTTGACTGACACATTACAAAACATCAAGGCAAGATAACTTTGCTGTGGTTGAGGGCCCCTCAGGACCAGGGGAACCCCAGTGACCACAGAGTTTGCTGATGCCTAAAGCCAGCTATGACTATCCCTGATGGCTGTTTAAATGATGGCACCCTGATTTAACCCCTCCCTGCTAATGGGGAACAAATACGCTAATAGGCCAGGAAGTGGTTGATGATTGACAGGGGGTGGGCAAAGTAAAAAAAAGTCAAACTGTCAAAATGTAACACAGCCCCACACCATGCTCACCCTGTTGTTTTACATATTGTAATGTATGCATGATAGAGTTTACCTGTCATATATGCATTATCACATCTGATGTCCTGGAGGCACTAAGTGGACAGCTGACAGAGGTGGTGAGACTTCAGCACATATGCTTCATGTTTGGCAGTTTTCTTTGTACACCAAGAACAGATAATGAGTTTTATTTATTATTTATTTGCATTTGTTTTCTGGGATGGTCCACTGGGCCCAATAGAGGCAATTTTCAGTGGAGGCCTAGGGAGAATAGCTCTACATATAACAAAATACGTAAAAGACACAATTATTTACATAAAGTAAATGCTAAATATAGTCAGTTATTTTTATTATATTTAATTGCATAGCATATCTCTGACTCTCATTATCTGTCCGTGGTATAGTATGCAGCCTATCTACATGTGGCATTTGCACAGTGCTAGGTTTTGGTCGGTGTATTCTGTTTTTTGTATGATCCCATATGGGGATGAAGCTGGGTTTTCACAGTGGGAACAGTGTTGCAGTCATACCTCTGAACCTCTTAGAGCAAGAAATCAGGACAAAGTTACAAATCATGGGGGGACAAAGGCCCAAAAATTGGGACATGTTTTAAATATTGCTCTTACAAACTTAGAAAGTTGAAAGAATAACAGACATTGCATTAGCATTAATTTTCTGAAGGATATAAAGCCTGAAATTCAGCTGTCTGCCTTTCTTTTCTGACTTCATTTCTTAATGGTTTGCCATTGATTTTCCAGAAAACCACAATTTTGTAAGAAACAGACCAAAATATGAGTAAAAAATGTGGACAGTTGAGTGGTATAGTTACAGTACTACCCCAAGTTTTATGTAATCTGGGGAGAAAGATTCACCTTTCTCTGTCTCGTTGGAATTCACCATAACAGAAGTATAGCTAATAATTTCACTGGGTGCAGAGAATTTTTATTCAGGAATCTTTGTGCAGATGTAGTCTTTTTCGCATTAAATCACACAGCTTGAGGTTCCATTAAAAGTAAGAGCTAAATACTTTTACGTGCTCGCAAACAGTTAACACTGTAAATAAGAATCCAAACATACTGATGCACATAAGTAAATCACTGGCAGTTAATAACATATTTACAATATTGGTCCGTAGATATAGTCAGATTCTGCTACTCCATTTCCATATATTCGCAAATGATTCCTGTTTTGTAAATAGTACTGTTCATCATTCCATAGCATAGTATTTCTAAAACAAAACAAATTAATAAAAAAAAGTATAACACAAAGTATGTTTGCCCCAATAAATAAATACACTGCTTAATACCATGTTTGCTTTTAATTCTTCTGTGTATAAAATTTTTTTATATAAATAAAAATAAACCATACCAACACGATCTCCAATGCAGACATTATACATTATAAACCATGCTAACACAACTGTAGCTGCAAACATTATACATCACTTATAATATATCCAGGTGTTGTCAGTCAACTATTACATAGCAGTTCCTGCCTTCTTTTAAACCTTGTTCCTCCTCTGCATGTATTGATCCCACACTTCCCATTTTATCCTATGTAATTTGCTCCTACCCTTTTCTAATGATCTCAATTCCAGTTTTCTCTGTTACTATTTTCACTACTTCTAGTAAAGTTGGTTTAAACTTTGATATCCTTTTTCTAGTACATGCTTTTTTGGCAGCCATTGTAATTAGACTCAGCAAGGCCTTACTATGTCTAGGCAGTTCTGATTCTGTATCATACTTCAAAAAAATTAATTTCCTTTGTTACACCAGTTTGTTCACCCAGCATCTCTGACAGAGCAGTCTGCAGGGAATCTTTAAAGTCTGCCAACTCATTACACTCCCAGAAAATATTTTCCCAATTACCTGTTTCTTCCCCATGACACCTCCAACATTTGCTGTCTACCTGAGGAACAATTCTTTGTAGTCTATTTGGAGTATAAAAATATCTATGTAAACACTTCCAATTGAATATTCTAAATCTTCTAGACTTTGTTGCATATTTGGGAGGCATACATATATTCCCTTATTGTTTCTTTGTGAATTGCTTATCCAGTCCCTCTTCCCAATCCTTTCTAAACTACTCCGATTGATCCTTATACTTATCATGCAATATTTTATATGCTCTACTAATTGTTTCTTTCCTGCTCTAGCGTTTACTGAAAACTCTACCAGTGCTGGTCTTTCACTTAGGACCCCCATATATCTTTCTCTTTGTCTATACTGTGATATCAATTCTTGATAGGGAGGGCAATCTCCAACCTGTAATCCAAATAAGTTCTTGTAGTCTTTCCATTCTATAACCTTTCCCTCTCTAGTTATATGCTCCCGATACCTTGGTTCCTTTGCCAGTTTTCTCCAATAAATTCCATCCCTCTCTTGCCTATTATCTTTATCCCTAATTGCAGTCATTTCTATTGACAGGATCTCCTTTTTCCGTTCCCATTTTGGTTTTGTTCTTATAATTCTTTCTGCTACTTTATGAATATAATATTCTGTATTATTTATTGTTATTCTCTGTAAAGGTTTGCATCCAAAATCCCAGTCTGTCATTGTTTCTTGAGCTTCCCTCCTGTTTCATCATCCTCTCTTTCCACTTTGCATTATAGTTTTCTGCTTGTGCTGTGTATAGAAACCGTAACTGCATTGCTCTGAAATATCCCTTCAAATCGGGTAATCCCAATCTACTCTGTTCTATTGGAAGAATAAATTTATCCCACTTGACCTTTGCCATCTTCCCCTCCCAGATAAAATCCTTCAGCTCTTTATTAATTGCTATCCATAACTTCTCCTCTGGGTGATAAAAATATGCCTGACCTTGTATGACACAAAAGGAACCAAAAACATTTTAACTTGTATTGTACTATTGATATCCGTATAAAAGAGCTTCCATTTTCTCAATTTTTATATCATCTTTTCTTTAGTCTCTTCCCACGTATCCTTAGCTGCCACACTGGAATAATTTTTAATCCATGCTTCCAAATACTTAATTTTTATCATGTCCCCATAAGTATGGCTGTTGCTGAGCCAATTCATATATAATGACATAATTATATACATAATTTACTGTTACTGCTTTTGCTTTAGCTTCATTAATTTAGTATCCTGAAAAGATATGAAACTGGCTTAATATGTTCCACAGTACTGTAATGTCTCTGTTTTTTTCCTGTATAAAATAATGTCATCTGCAAATACCACCAGCTTGTCTTGACTACCTTACCAATTATATCCTTGAATTTCTGAATCCCTTATTTTCTTTACCAATGGTTCTAAATATAATGCAAATAACAAAGGGGAGAGAGGACACCCCTGCTTGGTGGATTATCAGAGGACCCCAACCACTTTAATTTTCACCTACAATCCCTCATATATCCTCCTAATCAACCTTATAACTTTATCAGGAAACGCAAATGCTTCCATTAATTTGCTCATAAAGTCCCACGTTACTCTGTCACATGGTTTCTCTGCATCAAGACCCACTAATAACGTGATATTTTCTTACATTCTGCTTCTCTCTGGATTATCAGTGTTTTGTTAATGTTGTCATATATTTGCCTTCCCTCCACAAAACCATATTGATCCATAGCTAGCACTTTTGGCATCACTTTTGCCATTCGTTTGGCCATTAGCGGTGTAAACACTTTATAGTCATGGTTTAGTATTGAAATGGGCCTGTATGAAGCTGGATATGATGGATCTTTGCCCTTTTTTGGTATTACAGCTACCACCACTTTCTTCCAGGATGTTGGTGCGTCTCCCCCTCTTAAAATATTATTAAACAAAGCCTTCTGGATCTTTATCAGTTTTTCCCTCTTAGCTTCCAAACTTTCACAGGAATACCATTTATTCATGTGAACTTTCCTGTAGATTGGTTATAGATCACCATGTTTATCTCATCTCCTCCTATCCTAACTGTTAGTAATTGAGCTTCCTCTACCTCTAACCTTGGCATATTCAATTCTTCCATAAACATTTTCATTTGTACCTTTTCTTTATTTCCATACTTCTCTGATTTATACATACTTTTATAGAATTTCCAAAATATTTTTAATACGTCTGCAGGATCCCTTGTTATTTTCCTGTTATAGGCTGCTTAAGCTTGGTGACAGCCCTTTTTGTTTTTTGTTGCCTGAGTCATTGTGCCAAATGTTTTTGTGCTATAGAGTTATTATCCAAAAACAGTTACTTAACAGCAGTCTTTCTAAGCTCATGCATATTATCAAGGTAATTCCTTATTTTCTGTTTAACATTCTGCAGTTGCTCCTCTTCTTGTTTTGTGAGATTTCCCCTATTTTCAATACTTTAATATTTGTCAGTCCCTCTAAATAATTCTTGTTACTTCTTAACCATGGCTCCCATTCTTTTATTTCCAACCTATTTTTAAATTCCACTTTAATTTTATCCAAGTTCCTAGTTATATTTTCAGAAGTATTTTCTATCTTTTCTAATAGCTCCTGAATAATTTCCACTACCCATTCCTCAAATTCCTCTCTTTTCAACAGCTAGGTCGTGAAGTGTAAATTCTGTCTAGCCAAGCCCAGCTTTTGTATCTTGGGGAGTAATGTGTAAATTCACTCTGAACTCCCAGCACCGAATTCACAACTTCCATACCAAATATTTTCATAAATGTCTTTAAAAATCTACCCATTTTTGTTATATTTTCCCTTTTGGGCCCCCAGACACATCTTCAGTATTGCAAATCAAATTCCAGTCCCCACCTATAAGTAATATTCCTTTCTGAAAGCAGATTATTTCCCTCAAAATTTTCTTAAGCTCCATTATAGCATTTTTCAGTGGAATATAAGTACATATATAAATATGTGCCAGTGTAATCCTCCTCCCTTGCCAGTAGCCCCTTAGTACTACAAATCTACCATCATTTGTCTGTGTTATCTTCTTCTATTACTGTTGGAGCTCCTGTTGCAATTAATATAAGTGCTACTCTCTTCCTTTGTCCTGGGTATTCCATTGAATAACCATCCTGAAAACCTTTCTTTATCAAATTCACTTGTTCAGTTCTTTTCAAGTGTGTCTCCTATAGTATAGCTGTTTTCACTCTACATTTTAAGTATAGTTCACTGCTCTTTCTTTTTTCTATTTATCTGTGAGACCATTAACATTTAAAGACGTTCTCAAAAGGATCATATTCTTAAGAGGCTATCATTCCCACCTTTTATGTTTAAAAGCTTTTTTGTTCAATGCCTGGTTTCAACTTTTGTGTTACATGCATGTACTGTTTGACAGGTTAATCTTTTATACAGTTGTTTCTCGTTATCTCCATCTGAGCCGATGTCACATCTTACAAAACGTTGCTTTATTGAAAACCCTCAAAGAAAAATGCACCCCCATACCCCCTAAATTCTGTTAATTTAAAATTAACACATACATCTTCAAATAGTAAGAAATCTTCCAAACTGACAGCCACACATACAAAATTGAGCTAACATAATAGAGAGATTATCCATGCTAATATGCATGATATAGCCTGTGGTTCTACTAAGTGCTGTCTGATTTTGTCTTAACTTTATAGATCTCTGAACTAGGACAACACTTGAATGCTTTCAGAAAACAATTTCTGCAAGCCATTTCTCAGAAACAGACACAACACTGTTTACTAGATAAAAAGGCATATATTTAATATTCTTTTTCATTTACTTGCTTTCTCTTAAAACTTGTTACTAGATTAAGCTAATGGCCTTAACCCAGTCATTTCCTATGCAAGAATGAGAAAGAGGAAACATTTTTTTCTTTTGTCATGCTCTTTTAACCAGATCTTTTTTTAACATTGCAATGATTACACTTAAAAAAGAAAAAGAGAGAAGGACAAAGAAATAAAAAAAAAAAACAGGCACACCTATTTATATTAGTATCCCCATTACAATATATCATATCATTGCTGGAGCCTTCCTGTGTCCTGAAAGAGTGCTCTTCAAACTATCTGAAGATATACAGAGCTGAGTATATTTTTTCTGGCACTTCAGAGTTGTGTACTAGTAATTGTTGTTTGACTAATTTTATATCATTTCTGGCAGACTTCAGAGTTGTGCATTGTTATTTTTGCTTCACTGTATAGTTTTTCAGATCTCTGCTGAAGGTGTTGGTTTTCCCATACCCACCCTCCCTATTCGTGTGTTGTTGTTGTTTAAATTTGGAGGTTTTTGCAGTTGCCTGCCCCCACTGTAGATTTGATCTGGGACACACACCCCTAGTCCCATCTCTTTACCTCATTCTACCTAATAGACTCCTTCTGCGTTGTTTTTAGTCAGTTTTAATTTAATTGCATTTTTTAAACTGTTTGGTCTAACATTGCTACATACTCAAGTGTGCTAGTTTGCACTGCATTTGAATTGTTTTGTCTGTTGTTTTAGCTACTTTTCTGCATGTATATATATATATCTATATATATATATATATATATCTATATATATATATATATATATATATATATATATATATAAATACCTTTCCTGTAACTAGTGTAGTCCAGATTCAGATTTGCTGTATCCAGGACTGTATGTAAGCTTCTGAGTCCCCCCCCCCCAAACTTTCTGTGTTGGAGGGAAGTCTTCTAGCTTATCAGTGGGAGTGGTAAGCACTAGGTAACCTATTTACCACATAAGGAGTGGTTCTGGCCCAGAAATTGTAGTTATTGGCCGTTTTGGGCAGTTTTTCCATCTTTCTGATTTAAAAGTCCACACTTGCACTTGTTTCCCCCCTTTCCTGTAACTAGTTTAGTCCAGATACAGATAGCACTTGAATTTGCTTATTCGTGATCAGCACTTGTTTAGAACTTGTAAGCACTAAATAACCTACTAATTACTACAGCACTCAACTTTCCTCATTACCTAGTGGAAAACAGTTTTGGTACTTACTTTCCTCACTTGCTTAGAGAAAAACAGCTCTTGTACTCACTTTTCTCACTTATCTAGAGGAAAATATTTTTTTTTTATTCAGGCATGTCCAAGGGTCACCTCCCAGTGTTCTCTCCTGTCTATCTGATGAATCTGGGCATCTTGGGGCAATGTAGAAATTGCCTCATGTACACAGACAACCCTCTCCTCCTACCACCCAACACTACAACCTGTGAGAGATTCACTTATCTAGCCAAATTGGAGGTAAAGCTCTCTCCAGTCAAGACTGAACTTGACAGTCAAGAGGAGAAGGTAAACATTTGCACCACACCACACTCATCACCTAGTCTCACTAAATCTACACCACCAAAATCCACACAGAAACACAAAAACATCCGCGGAGGCTCTCAATAATAATCTGCTCAAGCAACAGAGACCTCCAAAGCAGAAATGCAAGCAACCTCCACCCCCCCCAACACAACCCAAATGACACATAGCCCGCAGACTCAGTGTGCCACTCAACCACAGCCAATAAGGTAAAACAACGTACCCAACACACTAGTCATAGGAGACTCTATAGTCAGGCACACTGATGTCCCACTCACCAGGCTAAACAAGGAGAAGGTTACTGTCAGCTGCCTGTCGGGTGCCAGGATCCGCAACATAACCCATGCACTCAGGGCTCTCCACAACAAGTGCAAATATGACTCTGCCATTGTCCATGTTGGTGTGAATGACCTGAGACATACCTCCCTGGACTACATGAAAAGAGACATGGAAGAGCTCTCCGATCTTGTAGCCCAGGCAGGTATGACCCTAGCCCTGAGTAGCATTCTGCCATCACCCAGTATGATGCCACAGTACAAGGACAAAATGATTGACTTCAGCAATTGTCTAAGCTTCTGGTGCCATTCTAAAGGGATCCAGTATCTGTCTGCCTGGGATGACATGGTCGACAGACCACGATGCTTTGCCAGAGATGGCCTGCACCTGTCACCCCTGGGATTCCGAATACTGGCTAAGGCTCTTGCCGCCCCTACAGTGCCTTTTTTAGGCAAGGTTCAAATGACAAATTCACCACTGTAACAGGAACAGGCAAGCAAAAACTGAGGGTGATGCTACTCAACGCTAGAAGTCTAAATCTCAAAATGCACTCACTGGAGGCACTCCTTAAAATGGAGAACATAGATATCTGTGCAGTGACTGAGACCTGGTTCAAGGCTCCAGAGAGCACCCCTGCACTACCAGGCTATAACTCATACCACACTTTTCGGCCATGTAACCTGGACCGGAACGCCAAAGGTGGAGGTGTGTCCATATTCATTAAGGATATCCACACCTCCAGGCTAGTTGCTCAGCATAATGCAGCCGAGGTTATCCAAGTGCAACTAACTCTGGACAAAACTGCAACCCAAATTGTAGCTTGCTACAGATCACGCACCATGCCCCAGGATTCCCACTCCTCTTTTCTTGATGTACTGGAAAATATTAGGGTTCAACCAAACACCCTAATAATGGGCGATTTCAACTACCCCACCATTAACTGGGAAAACTACTCGTACCAACTCCTTTGCTCAACGCTTTCTGGAATTCATAAACTCCAATGCCCTGGATCAACTTATCCACACCCCCACCAGGGGCAACAATATCCTAGATCTAGTCATTACCAATATGAGTGACCGGTGTTCCACACCTGAAGTAAATGCCTCATTGGTCCGATCCGACCATAAGCTGATTACCCTAGATATCCACATCCTGCCTCCACCCCTATTAAGGAAACCATGGTAAAAAATTTCTCCAAAGCCAACTTCATGCTTCTTAAGACAGAAGTGGTGAACTTCATGACATCCATGCAGATGGACAATACAGTTACGACGACTGAATCCTACACAATTGCACTTTATAAGCATTTACATAAGTGCATGGATCAATTTTTCCCCAAACAGAACCAAGACGCTATCCTCCAAAAAAAGGAAGCCAATCTGGTGGTCCCCTGCCATAAACAAACTGTACAACAGAAGGAAGAAACTCTTGCAAAAGAGAGTAAAATCCCACGAGTGGAGGAGCTCCCTGGTCAGCCTCAGTAAGAAGCTGCGATCCCTGATAAAATCCTCCAAAGCTAGTTACGAAAATAAAATTGCCACTCATTCTAAAGACAATCACAAAGCATTCTATAGCTGTGTCAAGAATCTCAATGGCAACACTCAGATCTGCTCTGAGTTACAGCACAATGGCACAAAATATACAGACCCAACTGATATTGCCAACATCCTGGCAGATAGGTTCAGTGCTAACTTTACCCCCCTGTCACCCCCCTAAAGAGCCCATCTCTATACCAGAAGAATGCAAAGTTCCTGTAATCATGGCTGCACAGGTAAAAAACACACTCTCCAAAGCCAAGAACACAGCATCCATGGGACCAGACAACATCCCAGGCTGCATTCCACACGCACTACAGAACGAACTGGCACCCTATCTAAGTACCATGTTCAATCATAGCCTCACCTCAGGCTTTGTGCCTGCCAAATGGTGCACAGCAACGGTTATCCCACTCCACAAGGGGGGAGCCACCACAGACCCCAGGAACTACCGCCCCATTAGTCTGACGAGCCTGGTCTGCAAGGCCATGGAACATATCATCATGGAACTTATAACCAAAGACATTGGTAATCTCCAAACTCTGGATCCCACCCAGTTCGGGTTTGTAAAAGGCAGATATGTCTCCTAAACCTGATAGACTTCTTTGAAGCAGTCACCAAAGCCATAGACAAGGGTAAGGTGGTTCACACAGCCTATCTAGATCTTGCCAAGGCTTTCGACACCATCCCCCACTCTGGAATTATAGATAAACACACTAAACTAAGTATAAATCCGTATGTCACAAGATGGGTTGCCAACTGGCTCACTGACAAGAACCCACATTGTGAAAGTAGCAGACTCCAAATCCGACTTCAGACCAGTGACAAGTGGAGTACCACAGGGTTCAGTCCTGGGTCCTCTCCTGTTTGGTATCTACTTCTCTGAAGTACAGGCTAACACAGAAGGTCTTTGGCTAACAAAGTTTGCAGACAACTGCAAACTAGGAGCCATAATCAAAACTCCTAACGATGTGGGCATCCTACAAAAGGGCCTCACTTAGACATGCCTGGTGTCAAAGCCATGGCCTCAAGCTCAGTGCCAAAAAGTGCATTGTCATCCCCTTTGGTAAAAACTCTGTACCCATGAACTACAACATAGGCGATAGTATACTTAACACCGAAAGTGTGATGAGACCTTGGGACACAGGTGGACAGTAGTCTCTCTTTGATAATCACATCACCACAGTAGTCAGGAAATCCTTCTACGTGGCACACCTCATCACAAAAGGTTTCTCATCCAGAAAAAAAAGAGGTCATTGTTCCCCTCTACTCATCACTCATTAGACCCATTATAGAGTACAATGCCCCTTTTGGTATATACCTCACAAGACATCTACAACAACTGGAAAGGCCACAGAAATACCTCACAAAGAGGATTACCAGCCTCAAACAGATGCCCTACGCAGACCATCTCAAAAAAACTCCAGCTTTACTCCATCGCATATCGCCTACTCAGGGGTGCTCTCTGCCTAGCATACAAAGCTATGTCAAACCCAGAGCTGTTGGACATGCTCCACTTAAAGAATTCCCAATCCCTCCGAGCTACACGCTCTAGGGACCTAAGCCTTGTCACCACAATAAACAAAACATGCAGGAGGGATAGATTCCTGTCCCAGAGACTTCCCATACTCTGGAATAAACTACCTATCCATATCAAACAAAGCTCCTCATTAGCACTCCAAGAAAAATCTTGATGATTGGATGGGAAATAGGAAATTCACCCCAGGCATCATCTCTGTGGCTCTGCTCGACAGTGGCACAGGAAAATAATTTTCTTGGGTGGCAAAAGCCAGGGTACCTTTTTGGCTGGGCTTTTATAGGCCCCAGGGATGATAGCCTAGTACCTACCTATGAACAATTAATATAAGTGAAAAAATTGTACTTTATAACATGCAAAGAATGCAAAGAAAATCGTGCACTGTTTAAGTAGTGCTGTTAAGAAGAATCATTAATAAACAAATGGCAGTAGGTGAATAATCAGAATCAGCCTATAGAAATATTATGCCCAGATATCAAATTAGACATATAGATGGAATACAGAAATACAAGAGAATAGGGAATGCATATGTTGAACATGAGAAGGAAGGAAGAATTAACAAAATATCTAACAGCTGATGCTGTAAATCAGTAGTTTTTCCACTAATATCAGTTGAAAGGTACAGGAAAAAATCTAAGTAGAATGTGCATTTGCTGCAAAGAGTTTTCATATAACCCCAAAATGATGTGCTTCTTCATTCTGGAGATACACTTTTATAGAGATATTTAAATGTATCCTTTGAAGATGTGTGTCACATTGGAGCAGAAGTCTATTTTGGAGCTTGGCATTATGGAGAGAGAAGCATGAATTACCATATCTACTCATATATTTAGGTATGTTTAAAAGAACCCCTGTGGCTGACCTAAGGTTATGCTGGGGTCTGTGCCATTCCAGGATATGAACAGTTGAGGGATGGCTGATGGAATTTTGAAAATTGTGGGTTACTTTTAGTTGAATTAGGGAAGCTATTGATTGAATTGATATTTAGGTATGTTTAAAAGAACCCCTGTGGCTGACCTAAGGTTATGCTGGGGTCTGTGCCATTCCAGGATATGAACAGTTGAGGGATGGCTGATGGAATTTTGAAAATTGTGGGTTACTTTTAGTTGAATTAGGGAAGCTATTGATTGAATTGAAGCTACTTTGTGAGAATCAGAGAGGAACAATGAGGAACAAAATTAGGATCTAGCATAGTGACCAGCTACTGATGTCACAATGTTTTTATAACCTTGCTCTCATTTGTGTAACTACAAATTGAGTACACTGACAGACGCAAAAAACTCCAGCTATTCTCTGTCTCATATAGTCTTCTAGGGGGCGATCACTGCTTGACTTACAAAGGCATGTCTGACCCAGCTCTGTTAGAAATGCTGCATCTAAAGAAATACCAATCCCTCCACACCACACGCTCCAGAGACCTCAACCTCGTTACCACAATCAGCAGAACATGCTGGAGGGTGCAGGTTCATAACCTAGAGACTACCCATGCTCTGGAATAGACTTCCCATACATGTCAAGCGGAACACCTTACTAGATGTCTTCAAGCAAAATCTTGATGAGTGGATGGGTAATAGAAACTTCACCCCGGGGATCACTCCATTGGCTGTACTTGATAGAGGCACTGGGAACTAACGGCGGGTGGCACAATACAAGGGCATTTCTATGGGTTAGGCTTGTAAAGGCCCCAGGGCCATTAGCCTAGTACATACCTATGAACCTAAAAGTAGGGACTGTAGGGAAGTAAATATATGCACAGAATACAGAAAACATGGATGGAGATATACTAATAGTGTTAAGAAGTCAATACTTGTGTAAAATATGTCCTAGTCTTCTAAAGATGTCTGACTATTTGGTTATTTGAGTTATTACAGTAGTGATAAGTGTACCCAGATTTGACCTGATTATCAATATGCATTATTTTGTGGTGAAAACTGCTTCACTCATGGAACAGTAAAACATATATACAGCTCAGTTAAGAACTGTAGAGGTAATAGAATCACCAGTTTCAGTCCTTAAGCATGACTTGGTATTGTTAATATTGAGATGTGGCCACAACAACTTAGTTGGGATCATATAGAGTTGAATTCACTCGGCAGATGAGGCAACAGAAGATGTATCATCCATAAGGAGGATGGTAGAATCATGAACATACTGATGTATTTTGCCATGACCACAGTGTTGCACCATCCTGTTTATAAAGATACTGAAGAGTAAAAGTAGAGTACGTTGTCAAGCTCTGAGCCTTGGTCACTATTGGGAGGAAGAGATTGCATAATTCCATCTTTCATTTTATACCCTAACCTTAACTAACAATAGCAAGTAAATTATCTACAGGCAAGGACAATAGCCCAGGTGAGATAAGTTTAAGAAGGTGGCAGTGGTTGGACATCAAATGCCTTAGAAAGGTCCGAGTATAATGATATGGTAATTATACTACACCTCGGATGCAGAGCTGTATCTGTGCCATGATCAATTCTATAGCAATGTTGTGCACTAGATGTATATGATTGTTTTTTAATAGTGTTGAACGTCCTGAATATTTCTAAATTTCTGTGTTTGTTTTTTGGAAGTTGAAAGCATGAGACACCTTTTTATATGTAGAGGTAATAAAAAGGCCTATTTCCATATTGCAGTCATACATGTTTGAGTGATAGACTAGTTTGAGTACAGGGTAGGATATAGTTCTTGCTGCTGTGTTTTACAATTTTAGGAGTAAATTATCAATGGAGGTTGATCCAGGTTTAAGTTTACACAGGGGTTTAAGGGTCATGTAGGGTTAACAGGTTCAAAGGTGAGAACAGAGTACTGGCAGTGAAGTGCTAAAATAGTTGCATGTTGGCAACTGCTACAGTTGGCTGACTGAAATTAAACTCTTAAAGTGGAGTCCAGAATCAGTGGCCATATTAGCATGATTAAGCTGTGATAACGGGGAGGGAGCGAACATGTTGCTGGGTGCAGTAGTGGTACTCTATATTGTTTTAAGTTTCTTTTGAGAACTGTTTATCTTGGTACAGAAAAACATTTCTTTTGCTAGTGAGTGAGGAATACTGAACCTGCTGTTAGCCTTATAAAATTATTACAGGTCAACAGGTAATTTAATTTGGTCATAAATAACCCATGGTCAGCCATGCTGTGGCATCACACAAAAATGGAAGTTCAAATTCTGTGTTTCCTTAAGTGAAACCATTCTGGGGAGGGTCTTCAGTAAAGTATTGCTGAAATGTTGTAGTGCCTTATCAAACAGAATTCACTCCAGACAAGCCAGTTTATGGGATAAGACATTACTGAAATTGTCTTGATCAAATGTCTTCATATTTCTTGAATAGCAGAATCCTATTTTCTATGTGTTGCATAAGAAAGCAAAAATAGGAAGATGGTCGTTGAAGATGCCATTACACCATCCTCTGTGATATTGTCCAGAGCAGATTTAAGAATAGACTCCAGTTAGTGAATCACTTGAAAATTATCCTCTCACTTTATTTTCCCCATATAAGTCAGGCAATTTATGTTCTTGATCCTGATCATGTAATAACTATGGGCACTCTACAGTTACTGTAAAAACAGCATTAATCCCATATTTTGTTTTTGTAATAGATGCATCTAAGGCATTTCACAGCATTATCTGTTTCATTTTAAAACCATGTCTAAATCTGATTTTCTACCACAGTTCATACATTTTTTCTAGTACCTTTATTGAATCATCTCTTGTGACATAGGCACATTTATATTCATAAAAGCAATATAGACAATAGGCAAGAGGGGACTATAATTAACATAAATGCTATTGTTTGTTTGTTTGTGTCTTTCGGCTTTTCCCGGTTGGGGGTTGCAACAGTGGAACTCGTTATACTTAACATATATTGCTATATATCATATAAATTAAGCAACATTACATAAATTATTAAATTTCTGCCTTTTTTTAAAAACAAGAAACATCTTTATTAAACCATCACTTACTACACAGGCAGTCATACATTTATATAAATGAAAACAAACCACACCAACACGATACTAGTTCCAAGCGTTTTACATTATAAATCGTACTGTCACACTCCCAGTTGCAAACACTATACATCACTTATAATCTACACAGTCTTTTTCAGTCAGACATTACATAGCTCATAAGTCCTGTCGGATTTATAACTTCTTTTCTCCCTTGTATGTATTGTTCCCACAATTCCCATTTCATCCTGTGTAGTTTACTCCTACCCTTTTCTAAAGATCTCAGCTCCAGTTGTTTTATCTCTGTTACTATATTCACTACTTCTAATATAGCTGGTTTAGATTTTGATTTCCATTTTCTAGTAATTGCTTTTTTGATAACTCCCATTATTAGACACAGCAAGGCCTTACAATACCTAGGCAATTCCGATTCTGTGTCATAGCTCAGAAAAATCATCTCCCGCATCAGACCAATCTGCCACCCAGCATCTCCGGCAGTGCATCCCACAGGGAATCCTTAAAGTTCACCAGACTCCCAGAAAATATGTTCCCAATTACCTCTTTCTTCCCTGTCACTCCTACAATATTTGATGTCTGCCTCAGGAACAATTCTATGGAATTTACTTGGGGTATAGAATTATCTATATAAAGATTTCCATGCATAAATCCTAAATCTTTTAGATTTGTTGCATATCTGGGAGACATATACATATATATCCTATCATTGTTTCTTTGTGAATTGCTTATCCAGTTTCTCTTTCCAATCCTTTCTAACCTCCTCTGATTGAATATTATAGTTGTCATGCAATATTTTATACACTGTACTAATTATTCCTTTTTTTAATGGCAGCTTCTGTTCTAGATTCTACTAAAAACTCTACCACTACTGGTCTTTCATTTAGAAACCCCCTATTTCTTTCTTTTTGCTTATACTCTGATATCAATCTCTGATACGGAAGGCAATCTCTCACCTGCAGTCCAAATAAATTATTGGTGTCTTCCCATTCTATCAGCTTTTCCTGTCTAGTTATTTTCTCCCAATACCCTGGTTCCTTTGCCAGTTTTCTCCAACAAATTCAAGTCCCCCTCTTTCCTAATGTTTATATCCATAATTGCAGTCATCCCTATCAGCAGAATCTCCTTTCTCCAATCCCATGTTGGCTTAGTTCTTAGAATACTTTCTGCTGCTTTAGGGATATAATATTCTGTATCTTCTTCTTTTTTCTTTCGGCTTTTCCCGGTTAGGGGTCGTGACAGCAGATCACCTGTTCGCTCATGATTGACAGTGGAGTTTTACGGTGTCGAGTTGCCAGCCCAGCACCCAACCTTCCACAGAAGGCACACACATGCACACACTCATGCCTAGGGCCAATTTAGTGTCTCCAGTCCACCTACAGCATGTCTTTGGGATGTGAGAGGAAACCGGAGCACCCGGAGGATGTTATTCTCCTTAAAGGCCTGCATCCAAAATCCCGGTCTCTCCTTGTTTCTTGGGCTTCTGCCTTGTTTCATCATCATCCCTTTCCATTTTGAAATATATTTTTCTGCTTCTGCTGTGTATAGGAGCCTTAACTGTGTAGCTCTGAAATACCCATCCAATCTGCCCTGCTCTACTGGAAGAATCAGCTTATCCCACCTGACTCTTGCAGTCTTCCTCTCCCAGATAAACTTCTTCAGCTCTTTATTAATTGCAATGTTCATATGTAAAATTTGGCTATGCATTTTGCACATATTTATGCATTTTTATCATGATATTGATGCATTCATATATGGTTATAAGCATACTGTTGCAGAAGTTTTAAAGTAGTTGTAAATACACCTTTAAGGGGGTGGAATTTATTCAAGTTAATGGCTTTATGCTAATTATTAGGGGTATATTATAAATTGAGTAGGCTGGGTTAGAAAATGTATTCTGATGAAGTTTCTGTTTGGGAAACGAAAAGCGCTTTAATAAAACCACTTTGGAATGGATTCTGGACTTGGTTCTTTTGTATTTGTTATTTTTATAAGTTTGTGTGGATTTTCAATAGTTTGTGTGGTTTAGTATGGAAGGAGCCGAAGTTCCTGAGCCATCCACCATTCTGACTTTAACAAAGTCCTTTAGTGACTTACAATGTACAGTTGGGGATTTAACCGTACTAGTGCAACAGTTAACCCAGCAAATGTGTAATAAAACAAATTCCAACAGCATGGGCCTTCATTGGGCAGGAAATTCATCGTTTGGAGAGGAGGAAGAGTTCAGTGGCATTACTCCAGCCCAAAGGCAATGCTCACCGATTTTAAGCCAATTGGATGGCCAGGATTTGCATACGGATACATATTCATCAAGAGGAAGGGGTGGAACCTTAAACAATGTGATTAACATGTTTAAAGAATGGCTGGAAGGAGAGAAGGACTGGCGTGTTACAACGAACACTGTGAATATGAGTCTTGGGACATTAAACGACCGATTCAAAATGTTTGAAAACTAACCTTAGAATTTTGAAAAATACAGCTAGAAAATAATTATCTGAGGGAATGTATCAGACGGGAACACATCCCAAAAGGGCTGAGGATGTGGAAATTTCCTTCTGGACTGGTAAGAGACTCTGTTGCATGTGGAACTAATACAACTGTTTAATAAGCATGTGTGTGAGCTTCTGGAATGTTTAGTAAGAGACAATGAAAGGAAGACAGCTGAACTTTTGGATAAAATTAATAACATTGATCATAATATTCAGAAGGACTTGTTTGAACATAAAAAACAAGACTATTGTAGTATATTTGAAAGAACTGATAATGCCATCTTTTATTTAAAACATAGGAAAATAAAAAACTTCTGAGAGATCAAAGAGACTATGAACTGGAGAAAGCTTACCCCCCCACCGGGCCAGCAAAGACAAGTAAGGGACAGTAATAAAGTTATACAGACTGACAATGATAACTTGGAGCATGACGGACCAGGAAATATTTCTGACCCTTTAGAATATCTCCCTCCAAGGAGGTCTGAAAGACTGAGGAATCAGAGAGGGGAAGGGTATTACAATCAATACAATCATTACAATTATTCAATGACCATGAGGGGGAAGGGGAGGGGAGGGGGGAAATGGAGATTCTACAACAATGGTAGGAACTAAATGAAAGGAATGTTCCATATACTGTTGTTAAGAACAAATGTGATGATTTCAGGATATACAACTATAGTAATAACTGCTTGCATGACTCTGTGGCTGATTTGTTTGAAAAAAGTTTATCATTTGTACCAGCTAGAAATGCACCCGTAGATGAAGTGTTTATTAATTTCAAACTCTTTACTAGAAAATTAAACTTTGATTTTTATTTTAAGGAGAATAATACACAAGTAAGAAGTCATAAAGTTTGTCAAAAAGCAAGTATATTTAATCCTTTACTACATCCTATAGTACACATTTTTGAATAAAAATGTCCGAGTATGATATTAGAAGAGCACTAGGATATTATAAATGCAAAAAGGACAACTTATATAATATGACTAAGGAAGAAATGTGTCTGTTGCGAGATTTATGTAACAACGAGGAAATAAGAATTATGAAACCTGATAAAGGTGGTGGCCTTGTAGTCATGAATATAAATGATTATAATAAAAAATGTGTACAGTTTTATATACAGACACATATTGTGAAATCAGCCTTAATGAGAAAAATATTATATATAGGAAAGTGTTTGCAGCACTAGAAGAACTTGTGTATAATGAACACATTAACATTGCTGAGTATAATTTTCTAGTGGTAAAGAATCCAAAAATACCTACGATTTTTGGAGCTCCAAAAATACACAAGGATCTGAATGATCCACCATTAAGACCAGTAGTTGATGCCAGAGCCTCTAAGACTTTCCCCATAGCTAAGTACATTGATTCACAGTTAAAGAATGTTCTACAGAAGCACCCATTGATACTCAAGGATTCCTGGGATTTTTTAGGTAAGATTACGGTCACATTAGTAAGCCAAGTGTGGTGTCTCTGCTGGGTCTCATTCCTGCCGTGTAAACAAGGTACTATCCCCTCTACATACCACTCCTGCCATACGAAATTGCCGTTGATAGGAAGACACCATCTGCCTGAAGAACTTACTTTTGAATTTAACTGCTAGCCGTCCATAGGGGAAAGCAAATAAGGTACTATCCCCTCTACATACCACTCCTGCCCTACCAAATCTGCGTCGCTAGGAAGACACCATCTGCCTGAAGAACTTACTTTTGAATTTAACTGCTAGCCGTCTATAAGGGAAAGCAAATAAGGTTAATATCGCTATAAACTGATGTAAACCAAGTGTACAATTATTTAAGCAAGCCCTGGGTCCATAGAACTGCAAGGTATCCCCCAGTTACCCAGTTAGGGAGCCTCTTTCCATCTAAAGGTGGACAACACCTACCAAAAATATAACCAGTTGCCCTACTTTTAATCAAGAAACAAACGGGTAGCGTTTAGTGCAAGCTGGTGTACTCTCTGTCTGAAAATAAAAAAAAGCAACAAACAGAGATTTAAAAACATAGCCAGTCTACTTACAGGCAGGCTGTGCATATCTTGTGATCGGACTTGCCCATTCTAGTTCAAAATCCCCTCCCCTTCTAGCTACGTAACTAAAGTTACTTATCCCCCCTCAGGACCCGCCATTTTTAAACACTCCACTGCTCCCGGACCCAGGTGGCTGCCCTGTAGCATGGTATGTAAAGTGCTTTGCCAAATATCATGTATTTAAAATAAATGTTTTACTTTTATCATGAATACTGAGTAAATAAACAGATTCAGTTAGCGTTGTTGATAAACTGCATAGGCAGCGCTGTTATATGTATCTGTAGCTGTTGCATCACTGTAGATGCCTGCTCGTATTACAGAAAGACCAAACAGCGTGTAATGTATATTTAATGCTTATAATAGATACTTGTATGCTGGAATGCATTGTTGGGCTAGTCGCCAAACTGTTACTCAATTGCTAACTTACTGGGAGCTCAAAAGTGTTGTTTTGCTGAACTAGCTTATTGCTGACTTCTTGGGTGCTTTATAATGTTATTTTGCTGAACTTGATAGTCGCTGAACTGTAGCTTAAAACTGTTATTTTGCCCATAGCTGACTTTTATGGAACTAGATGTATTGTAAGCCATGTTAACACTGTGAAGCAAGTAGTATATTAGTCGCTGAGTTGATTGTCATTCATAGGCTGATTCTTGCACACACTACCTATCTACACATATTCTAGCCTAACAACACGGTGATCTGCAAGAAATACTAGACTGTGAAGACTATTGTTTGTTTAAATTAGAACGCTAACTTTATATCGTTTGTTAGGTTCTATCCCCTCTACATACCACTCCTGCCCTACCAAATCGGCGTCACTAGGAAGACACCATCTACCTGAAGAACTTACTTTTGAATTTAACTGCTAGCCATCCATAGTGGAAAGCAAATAAGGTTAATATCTCTATAAACTGATGTAAACCAAGTGTACAATTATTTAAGCAAGCCCTAGGTCATTAGCACTGCAAGGTATCCCCCAGTTACCCAGTTAGGAAGCCTCTTTCCATCTAAAAGTGGACAACACCTACCAAAAATATAACCAGTCCCCTACCTTTAATCAAGAAACGGGTAGCGTTTAGTGCAAGCTGTTGTACTCTCTGTCTGAAAATAAAATAAAAGCAACAAACAGAGATTTAAAAATGTAGCCAGTCTACTTACTGTGTGTATCCCCCAGTTACCCAGTTAGGGAGCCTCTTTCCATCTAAAGGTGGACAACACCTACCAAAAATATAACCAGTTGCCCTACCTTTAATCAAGAAACAAATGGGTAGCGTTTAGTGCAAGCTGGTGTACTCTCTGTCTGAAATAAAATAAAAGCAACAAACAGCGATTTAAAAACATAGCCAGTCTACTTACAGGCAGGCTGTGTGTATCTTGTGATCGGACTTGCCCCGCTCCGCTTGCCCTGTGGGCTCACTTCACGCCCCACCCTGCCCCCAAATCCTCCCACCCCCAGTAGCGCTAGATTTGTACTAACTTAGCCACTCCCCCTCCTCTTTCTTCCAATCAGCATCTCTCACCCCACCCCTTTCTCCCTCCCAATCAGCATTTCTCATCACCATAGTATTAACCCCGCCTCTTTACTCATATCTCTCACCACAAAAGGGTATCACTCTGCCACTATTTATTTATTCCTTCTTATCATATCCAGGTAACCTCAAGTCCTAAAAATGTCTAGGACTCCTTGTACACCAGCATCTAAGTATTCACTGGCTATCTCTCTGCTGTCTGTACTACCTATCCTTTACCTCCTCACCACTACGAAGGCCAATACTACCTTGGATTCCACTACCCTATTCATCACACCAGTACCCCTAACTTCTCTAATAACACATCTTATCTAACTATCCCCCACACAACTAATCTCTCATCCCCTTTAAATCACCACCCAATTAAAACCCTAAACTCCAGCCTCAAAGACAAAAATGATCTAAAACATTTACATAAAGTTCTAAAACTCATCATCAGACTTCACTACAACCTAATAGTAGACAGGGACATACATCCCAACCCTGGCCCTTCTTCTTGTAGTGCCACTAACTCCTACAACAATACTCCCACCATTACTCTACCACTTAATAGAAACACTAACTCTCTTCTCACCTTTCACCTAAACATCAGAAGCATAAACAACAAAGTACATGACCTACACAGCCTATTAGCAGTCCATTCCCCAGATGTAATGTGTCTCACAGAAACCTGGCTAAAACCTGCTACTGCTGATGATGAGATCTTACCACCAGGGTATAATATTCACCAATTAGACCGAGCTACTAAAAAGGGAGGGGGGGAATAGCAGTTCTCCACAAAAACACACTAAGTGTTAATAGAGATTCCATACAGGCACCCCCATTTAATAATGCTGAAATCCTTATAACTAAACTTCAAATTAACCACAACAAATGCATAAACATTGCCTGTATCAACATATTCCCCCAGGGAACAATATAACCACCCTAGAAGATATTCTCCAATAGTTATCCACTAATCACCCCCAAGAAACCATTGTGCTTGGTGACTTCAGTATTAACTGGACCACTTGTGCAGCTGAATCCCCTGACACCCACATAAACCTCTTCGCGTTCAAATTATAACTGCTCCTACTAGGATCAGCAAACCCAACAACAGAGAAAGTATTCTTGATTGGATTCTTATCAATAATCATCACCACTTGTATAAAGCTGGAACCTTCCCTGATGACCTACGTGATCACTCTCTAACGTACATTATTAAGGACAAGGCTGAGAACTCCCATCAGCCCACTTGTAGAACAGTCAGAAATACCAAAAACTTCAATCCTGTAAATTTCCAAAATGAACTTAACTCAGTCAACTGGGCAATCCTAAAACGTATACCACTGGAAGACGCAGTGGCATATTTTAATACTAAATTCCTAAACATCCTGGACTCCCATGCCGCATCTCGTAATAGTAAGACTAAAACAAATACAGCACCATGGCTCACTAGAAACCAAACTAAAAGTCAAACTTAGAAATAAGTCCTGGGCCATCTGACTAGCAACTAAAACCCCTCTCAACCAACTAAAATACCGTCAACTTAGGAATGACACAAAAAAATCCATTCAACAAGACAAAAAAAGCTACTACCAAAAACTGCAGCAGAAGCACCAAAAAAATCCCAAAAAGTTCTGGGCAGGTATAAACCAGCTTCTTCATCCAGGCCAATCTACCACTCCAGCCCCAACACATTACACCCAAAAACCACCAGAGAACATAGCTAGTGCCTTTAATAATTTCTTCACTGAAACAATCCAGTCTGTCGCTAACCAACTCAATCCCATACACTGTAACTTCACCACTAATACACCCTTGACTAGCTCCTCCACTAACATACCCACTACTCATCACCCCTTCAACTTCCAACCTGTCTCTACCCCTCTAATTCGATCACTAATCAAAAAATTGAAACCCACCACCCTATCTGCTGACCTGCTCCCAGCAGAGTTTTTAAACATAGCTGCTGATGTCATAGCATTTCCCATATCTATCCTGATCAACAGGTCCCTAACTGTTGGCTCTATACCCCCCATCTGTAAAATATCCCATGTTATCCCACTCCACAAAGCTGGAAGTTCCACAGAATTATCCATTTACAGACCTATCGCCATTCTTTCACCACTGGCCAAAATAATGGAAAAATGCATCCACAAACAAATTATGTACCATCTCATTCAGAACCAAATACTGGCTGTCTCTCAGTATGGCTTTAGGTCACATCATAGCACCACCTCAGCTCTCCTTTCCTTCACTAATGCCATAAATCTAAACAGAAATAATAACTTGCTGTCATCAGCCCTCTTTCTAGACCTCACAAAGGCCTTTGATATGGTCAATCACCAATTACTCATCCACTCTCTGAAATCTATTTCCCTGGACAACCATACTATACAGTGGTTCCAATCCTATCTGTATGACAGACAACAAGCCGTACTTTGGCAGGGCAAACTGTCCACTCTGTTACCTCTCACTCTTGGAGTTCCTCAGGGCTCCATTTTAGGTGCTCTATTCTTTTCCATCTTTATCAATAACCTACACACTGCCATCCCAGATGCATCCTGCATCCAGCATGCAGGTGACTCCACCCTGATCTGCTCGGCCTCCTCCCCAACAGCCCTACAATCTCTAACCCAGAGTACATTCAACACAGTTGAAAAGTGGCTCTCTAATCACAGTCTTCTGTTGAATCCCAATAAGACCAAACTGTTACTCTTTACCCCCACCTGCAGGTCTCCCCCCTATTTTCCTTTACTATAACATCAAACAATGGCACCTCTATTTCGCCAGATATTCAAACCAAGCTCTTAGGGGTAATAATAGATAATAATCTCAAGATCGACCTACACATCAACAAGACTATCAAAACCATCAACAAAAAGCTCGACTCACTATATAGAAGTAAACTTTTCTAACCCCTACAGCTAGACTCACTATTGCCTTCTCTCATCTTCTCTCCACCCTTCTATATGCTTCCCCTATACTCTGTAACCAAAACAAATCAGAACTTAAAAAAACTCTCTCCCTGCTACCACCATATTGCCAGATTCGCCACATCACTGCCACAACCTCATACTCCTAGAGTGGCAAGAACTGCCAAGCTTAATACAGTTCAACCAGCTAATAGTAACACACAATATTCTCAACCAACCCGAAAACACCCCCGCCCTTAAAACTATCATAAAACCATACAGTAACTCCAGACCATTATGCTCATCCAACAAGCTGTTAATCCAAACACTGAAAGCTAATAACTCAGCTAGTGACTCCCTATTTACCAACTCCATTGGGAAAGCTTGGAACTTACTTCTACCAGAAATTACCGTGGAACCCTCTCTAAGCCTCTTCAAAAAAGGCCTAAAACATTATTATAAAATGCACTGGTTCTGTCCATGTTCTAATCCCGATTAATCTCCATAACAACTCCCTAACTCAACAGCAATGTACTAGCTTCTTGCTCACAAATGCTTGCAATGACAATCTTGCTCTGTACATTTCTTTGTAATATAGTGTTGCTGTAATCCACCTGTTAATTATTTTTTACATTCTACAACATACTGTTAAATTGTGGATCCCTCTGGAGGGGCACACCATGCTTACTTGTAAAATCTGCTTGTTATTTATCTGTTGCTTGGGATGTATGTTTTTGTCTGCTCAATTGGAGATTTTTTCCCCTGTTACATTGTAAAACCCTTAGTATGTATGCATGTTTTTGTCTGTATGTTTGGAGCTTTTCTACCCGGGCCTCCTCTGAAAATGGACATGCATCCAGTCGGACTATCCTGGTCAACAAATGGAAAATAAAATAAAATAAATAAATTACTAGTGATATGTACTAAGATGACTTAATTTTTGTAACAATCAATATTAGGGATTTATATTCTGTTATAGCCCACGAGGAAGGTATTGAGTGGTTTTATTCATACTTATGCCAGCATACCAGCATGAGACATGATCGAATTCTTACTATCCGTACCTTAATGTAGTTAGTATTAGACAGTAACATCATTACCTTTGAACACCAGCTTTTTAAACAATGCAAAGGTGTTACTATGGATGCAGCATGTGCCCCCATTTTTGCAAACATCGTCCTTGCATATTAGGAGTTGGAATACATTGTACATAGTCCATATTCTTGTTTTTGGTCATATTACGGCCGTTTTTTGGATGATATTATTCTATGGAAGGGTGACAGAGGAGCTAGAACACTTTTTTCATACATGAGGGATAGCACAGAATTTCTGGAATTTACCATTACCACAGAAGAGGAAGTTGTTAACTATTTGGACATCACTCTTGTGAAAGGTAAGGTTAAGAAGGGGTTTAGCTCCACTATATATAGAAAACCTACTTATTGCATTTTGATAGCTGACACCCGGTACACCAAAAGAGGTCACTTGTGAAAGGGCAGGGGGTACAAATAGCTAGGATGGTATCCGACTTTAATGAGTTTCTAAGACAGATGGAGATATTAGGGGGCATGTTTACTAAGAGAGGATATCTGGAGAAGTTTGTTATGGATATAATGAAAGGAAGTGACAAATAAAAGGATAAATGTGCATTTTTTCCGCTCCTAGGTACAGTCAGTATGGCTCAGACAGAAACTAATGTTATAGAGAAAATTAGTTTTAACAAAGCTGCAGTTTTAACATACAACAAGCAATTTCAAGTTATTAAGGACATTATTTACCGTAACTGGAGTATTTTTAAGATTGATCCAGTGTATCATAATATCGTAGGAAGTACCCCCAAAATTGTCTATAAAAAAGATATCTGTTTTAAAAGTATGTTGGAAAAGGTAAAACAGGGGAGACGAAATGGTGGGGATGAAAAAATGTGGATATTGCCTACAATGTAGGTACATGATAGAGACCAGTGAGGTAAATATCCCTAATTATGGGCGATATTTTAGTAATAGGAAATATAACTCTGGTAGCAAAGCAGTTGTTTATTTAGCCCTGTGCACACAATGTCAAGGTTATTACATTGGGAAAACCATTAATACCTTTAGGGGGTATATCAGCATTGTTATGACATTAAAAAGAAGGAAAGTAAAAATGCTTTGTTAGCACATATTATTGAAAATGATGGACATGATTTTAGATTTGTTATAATTGATCAGGTTATTTTAGGGGATAGAGGTGGTCCTTTGAATGGCTATTTAGAACAAAACAAGCTTATATGGCAACTGCGGACTAATGCCAGCAACTATCCAGGTTTAAATAGCGCAGTTTCTATAAGCTCCATTTTAAGGTTAAAAGCTGACTTTTGTTTGTAATGTTCATATGTAAAATTTGGCTATGCATTTTTTACATATTTATGTATTTTTATCATGATATTGATGCATTTATATATGGTTATAAGCGTACTATTGCACAAGTTTTAAAGTAGTTGTAAATACAACTTTAAGGGGGTGGAATTTATTCAAGTTAATTGCTTTATGCTAATTATTAGGGGTTTATTGTAATTTGAGTAGGCTGGGTTAGAAAATGTATTCTGATGAAGTTTCTATTTGGGAAACAAAAAGCGCTTTAATAAAACTACTTTGGAGTGGATTCTGGACTTGGTTCCTTTGTATTTGTTATTTTTATAAGTTTGTGTGGATTTTCAAGGGTCTATATTAGAACACCAAACGTTCAAAATTTTGAGTGTTCTAATATCGACCTGTTTTCAGAGAACGCTGAAAATATCGAAGAAACAGAAAACCAATTTTTTTCCTAGGGAAAGATTTCAGTTGTCCGTTTCTGTTTTGGTATTTTCAGCACTGCAGTGGAAAGTTACGGGTCGGGTTCAGGTAAGTGTGCAATTGTATGGACATGAGGGTTAGGGTGGGTTAGGTGAGTTAGGGTTAACGTGCGGGTTAGGTAAGTGTGCGATTGTGTGGACATGAGGGTTAGGGCAGGGGTAGTTAAGTTAGGGTTAGGGCGCGGGTGAGGTGGCTGTGCAATAGTGACAGACCTTCGGGTTAGAGTTTGGGTTAAGGTAAGAGGATAGTTAGTGGTGTATGTATAGTTTAGTGTAGGGTTAGGTGTAAGAGTGTAGGTGTATGTGTGTGTATTGCTGTTTGTTTGGTGTGCTTGTGTTGTGTGTATGCGTTTTGGAACAGCAAATTTTTTCCCTAGGAAAAAATTCGCTGTTCTGTATGTTTGATGTTTTAAATTTTTGATTCATAGGGTTCGATATTAGAACACTCAAAATTTTGAATGTTTGGTGTTCTAAAAATAGACCCGATTTTCAACAGTTTCTAAATTTATCTATTGCAATAGTTCAAAATGTTTCAGTGTACATCATTATTAAAAACTTACTTGATTATCACATTATAATATATTAAAATGCTGGAATCCCATTTGTAACAACTTGAAAAGATCGCCTGATATTACATTTTTTGTTTTATCCAGTCCCTGTAGTTAACAATGCACACATTTCCCATGAATTTACCTTGTATTTTATCATCACTATATCCCAGTTAAACTTTCAGAATTATTATTATTGTGTTAGCCAAGTTTATTTGGTTGGTTAAATGAAAATGATCTGTTTCAAAAAAGTTCTGGGGTTTTAAACTCCCTGATTTATTTAACTGCTGTCTTGATGCTAGATTTAGGCCAAGATTTAGAAACAAGTCCATCCATGAAATGTAAATCTGCTGCAAAAATCCCTTTTAGCACAGTACAGCAGTTCAGAGATGCATTAGCCACAGTGAGGAAAGACTTCATTATCTCCTAGTTTACTTGCCTCTGAATCACTGAGAGATTACGACAAGCATTAACAAGCATGTGACTGTGGTAATCACGCTTGTAGGTCAGTAGTTCAGATTGGCACAGGCACCCCCCCCATTTACTCTGCGACACACATGCACACATCCATGCTCACATATAATCCCCATACCTCTCAACTACCCCTGCTGTCACAGAATGTCCATGACTTTGCATGTTGAACTACCCTGTCCCTTCTGCAGATGCTTACTGTCAGTAAGTAATGCCAGAAATTAGAGACTGACACTTCATAATTTTCATTTGCAGCTTGCTGCAAAGTCTATTGTCTATTGTGATTTCACTAAAACTTACAGAGCGACACTCAGTCCAACTGAATTAGTGTTAACCTTTAAGCCTTGCGGTGGTTTCTGAATTTAAGTACATTATTATGGTTTCTGTGTTTCTCCCATTCGATTCTCTGTTTGGGTTGGGAGTGCCTTCTGTGTGGAGTCTGCATGTCCTCCCCGCGGTCGAGTGGGCATTCGAAAGACATGGGTTGAATGGGCATGCCTTAGTTGAAGGTTGGGCATCAAGCTGGCAACTCGACACCATAAAAAACAACTACCAATCATTAGCAGACCCAAGTTCCGCTGTGGCGATCCTTAACCGGGAAAAGACGAAAGACAAACAACAACATTATGGTTTCTGTGTATAAATTGTCTTTTGTCTTATCTAAGGCTATCTCAGGCTATATGAGTGTCCAGACAAATCATTTAACTTTTTTAAACAATTCCTTAAAACGGGATGACATTTTGTTGGCCATTAATAAAATGTGAACTGTAATTTGCCATCTCAAATAAGCATTTGGATTTCTTTACTTAGAAGTGATATATCTTTCAGTTCTTTTATCTTGCTGACTCAGAGGAGATGCATTAACTTGAAAAAATAAACTTGTAAAGTTCTTTCTAAGGTGATTGTGCCAAAATCACATTTTGACTTCTTTAAGTTAGTCCTGTGTGTAACAGCCTATACATACTCTTTTTAGGGGGTATGTTCCTATTTTGTACTCCCATAGAGTGTGATGCTAACACTGTAGTTGCTGACATTTGGGATTGTTTTTGGAAGAGTATTTCAAATGTTGACTTCATTTCATTTGTAAGCCTTTCATAAAGCCTGGGGCCTCCATGTGTATAAATGTTGATATTCGTTTGCTCACAAGATGCATGTAATTCAAACAGAAATGGCATTGACTTAAATTTACTGTCAATTCAGTGTTTTACAGAATGTTCCCGTTACCCATTCTAAATGTCATGAAGTAGTAATATTTACCATTTAATCATCTTCCATTCTAGCATACTTCAGCAATACTGATAATTTTCTTCATTCTGCACAAAAAAAAAATCTGTTCATAACTTTCTTTCTAACCACTGAGAGTGAAAGTCTTAAGGCTCTATTTTCATAATTTTCTTATAAAACATTATATGAACATATTGAAAGAATATAGTTCTTGTACTTTTGAAAGCACCTTCCTTATTCTGCTCATGTGTATTGGAAACATGTTTTATGGATCCCAGTTATTTCAATTAAATTTCTTATGCATTGGCTGTTCACTAAACATAAGACAGCATTTCTATGAAACCTTGTTTATTAATTCCAGTGAATGTTGTAAATATTTTCCATCATGCTATCTTCCTTCTCTAAACATGTTCAACATCTCAAAATGTTCTCTCTTTCATTATTCATACATTAAATGCTAATTAAAAGATTCCACTATGAGTGGATGAAAATGTATGCACCAAGGATCAGAATCTCCAAACTGCATTTGCTGAAAAAAAAAAACTACAAAAACACTTTATAAAGTGCTTTCACAGGGGGGAACCCATGCACCCCCAGTGTGGGGTGGCAAGCCCCAACACCCCCAAACATATATACCAACTCCACAGTCGCACCAATTTGAAGAAGGTTGAAATTCCCCCAAAAGAAAATCACTCTCGGCACAACTCATCAACAGCGATTTCCTATGGATTAACTTCATTTGTCAGTGGGTTGAACCTCTGGTGAATGAAGGTCAAGCATTCAGTCTATGTCCACAGTAGGTTATCCTATTTAAAATAACATATCTTCCCTTTCCATGTAAATAATCTCAAATAGTAATACTCATTCTATCTAACTTTTGTATGCCAGCAGAAGAAAAGAAAATGTCTCGTTTTTTTCTGTTCATTTCTTCTTGTTCCTGCCTTTCATCTACTTCTGCTGAACTCATTCTTTCTCTAGATTTTAAGCTCTAAACACAGTCCAGAGTAGTATCTTCATAAGAAACATAGAGGAATTTATTTTATCTTGCCCATCACCTCTTCTGAATTTGTTAACTTATCACTGGTCCAGTAAACTTATCAGTCTTGCTGGAAAAGTTAATTTATGATGTTAAGTTGTCTATCTCGCCTTCATTCTTGCTGGATGGGTTCGGAGCCGACCTCGGCTCCGACTCGGCCACTCTAAAAGCTCGAGAGTTGGTTCCACCGGCTCGAGGCTCCCCTTATATCCCACAATGCTAGGCGAGAGTTACCTCAGATCTCGTTTGCCGCTGCAGCTTCGAGGTTGGTTTTTCTACCGGTTCCTGGTGAGTAACTTTTCTTGTTGAGATTAGTTCTTCAAAACCCCTTTAATTTTTATATATTTACTTAATACCCTTAGTTTAGAGTAAATTTATCCCATTCTAAAAAAATTTCCGTTTTTTTCCCTCAAGAACCTTAGGTTCTTCCCTTGGGCCTACAGGCCTTTCCTTCCCTAGTGGAGTGTGTGTGTTTTGTTTTATTTTAATTTAAAATCCTAGTTACTGGTTTTTATTTTAATTTGACAGGGTGTAACTAGTGTGTTTGTGTGTGTGTTTGTGTACACCTGTTCAAAGACAAAAAAATGTCTAAAGAAGCAAAAGTCTCCGGATTCAAGAAGTGTGATGCGTGCTGTCAGAAAATGTCTCTGACAGACGCTCACACTTCTTGTGTCTACTGTCTGGGGCCTTTGCACCTGCAGGACTCCTGTGCTGTGTGCCATGGCTTCAGCCCCAGGGTCCTGCAGGAAAGAAAGAATAAATTGATTCTTAGAGGCTTACTCAAGCCAGAGGATTCCCTGTCTGTTTCAACTGGGAAGCCCTCTAAGGCATCTAGGTCTTCGGCTCCGACAACTGAGCCGAGACCTAAGGTTTCTCAACCTCTGCCTTCATCGGCTCCGGCTGGAGCCGATAAGTCTCAGTCCACAGTTTCTGTGGCCCCCTCGGCTCCGGCCGGAGCCGAGGTAGTAGAAGTTTCCATGTCGGCTCCGACCAGACCTTCGGAGCCGACAACTAGGAAGAGGTCCAGGTCACCATCTCTTGGCTCCGTTCATTCGGCTCCAGGATCTCCCCTGCTGTCTGAACGGAGCCAAAGATCTCACTCCTCTAGGTCATCGAGGCTGTCGGATCATGACCTTCAGAGGGTAGTGAGTCGACTTCTTAAGTCCGAGGCACTGGCCCAGATGCTTCAGAGCCCGACTCATCAGTCGATGCCTGCCCCGGTCCATCATCATATTCCTCCTTCGACTCTCTTGAGCTCGGAGCCGGGTCGTGTTGGAACCGAGACTGTGATAGCGTCGGAGCCGATACAATTGTCTTCGGCTCCGTCGTCGGCTCCGTTTTCTTCCTTGGAAGAATCTCGGCGCCGGACTTCCCTCGTCGGCTCCGAGGGGGTGAGTGGCATCGGACCCTTGTCCGACCCCGCTCTCCCTCTCGGTGCTTCGGCGCTGGTGAGTTCGGCTCCGACATCAGCCTCGGAGCCATCACTGTCGGTGCCGAGGGGGGTTCTTAGCTTCTCGGAGCGGGGACCTCTGGCTCTGCCTGACAGGGGTGCATTCGAGGTCATGCGGAGTGTGTTAGAGCCTGGCTCTACTCCACAGTCAGCTCCGTCCGCCCCTCCCTCTATGGTGCCTCAGGCTAAGTCGACTCACTCCCTCATCCCGGACCGCAGAGAGCCAGCTCCTCAGGAACCCCTTGTGGGGATTTCATCCTCTTCCGAGGCCTCTCCTGATTTGGCAGAAGAGCCCCCTCGGAAGAGGAAGTGTAAGAGGAAACACATGGAGTCACCTGAGTCCATCACGTTAGACACAGATTTGGATGATTCTGAGGGTTCCCCGTTCCCCTTCTGAAGATGTCTCATTTGCAGACATTCTGGAGATCCTGAAACAGAGGGGAAATTGGCCAGCCCTCAACCCTTCGGAGGACGAATCTGTGTATCTTGAGGCGTTTGGCTCTCGTCCTTCCACCTCCTGGGTGTGTCCCCTTGACCCCCTCATGCAGGTGGTTGCTAAGAAGGCATGGACGGCTCCTGATTCAGTGGACCCCACTCCCAGGAGACCCTCCAAGTTCATAACAGCTCCAGCAGACAAACAGTTTTTAACAAAAGGAGTTTCTGTGGATGCTATGGTGGTAGCTGCTGCCACTAAGAAGGAGCTAGCTGATCCTTCAGTACCTGTCCATCCACCTAACAAGGAATCTAGGTCCATGGATAGGTACGGGAAGCGGATGTTCTCGTCAGCGACATTTACCATGCGTTTGCTGAACTACCTGTGCCATTTTACTCGTCTTCAAAGGGACTTGATCAAGGAAGCGAGTGAAATGTTAAAGGACCCTACAGCTGCGGGTTTCCAAGATAAGATGAACACGCAGCTGGCTACCCTTAATTCCATAACCAACTCCTCCATGCGCCTTCTTTCTTACGCGGCTGATGGAGCGAGCAGAGCTGCAGGGACAGGTGTGGCCTTACGTAGGCATGCCTGGATGCGGCTATGCAATTTTGCGGACCCCTTCAAGACGTCTTTCACGAACTCCCCGTTTGATGGATCATCCCTCTTTGGTCCTCAAGTGAAAGAAACCTTGACTAGGTGTGAGACTGATGGCAAGACCCTTTCTGCCGTCGGAGTCCGTTTTTCTACTCCTTCCAGGCCTTACCCCAAAGGCCAGAAAGGTGGAAAGATGTGGTTCCGTAAACACTCTCAAGGGACTTCGCCTGACGCACAGAGTCGTTTTCCCGCCAGAGGCAGAGGCGGGAATAACAATGGTAGACGTCGCCCTAGGGGCAGGGGGGGTCCGCAGAACCAGGGCAATCGGGAAGTCTTTCCTGACAAGCCCTTTCAGCATCCCTGAGGTGTTGCCCGACTGCCCATCTTCGGAGGCAGTCGGGGGAAGATTGTCACTGTACCCAGAAGCCTGGCTATCCCTGACTCAAGACAAATGGGTACAGTCCATCATTTCCGAAGGCTATTCTATCCCCTTTCTTCGCTTTCCAAATCAGTCAAAAAAATCCCTTCCAGATGTTCCACCCGCTCAAAGGGATCTAGCAGTTTTGGAAATTTCAAAACTGCTTGCAAAAGAGCAATTCAGCCAGTTCCAGCAGACCAGCAAGGATCCGGAATCTACTCAAGGTTCTTTTTAGTTCCAAAGAAAACAGGGGACTGGAGACCAATTTTGGATCTCAGTGTCTTGAACAAATCAGTCAAGAAAACAAGATTTCGGATGGTCACGCTGCAATCCATCCTTCCCCTTTTGGGCAAAGGAAACTGGATGTGCTCTATAGACCTTCGGGATGCGTACTATCACATAAAGATGAACAGACGCTCCAGAAGATTCCTCCGCTTCAGGCTGGGAACTAGTCATTTTCAGTTCAGGGCCCTGCCCTTTGGTCTCACCACTGCCCCCCGGGTGTTTACCAAATGCATGGCAGTGGTAGCTTCTCACCTGAGACGACAAGGATTCCAGGTGTTTCCATATTTGGACGACTGGCTCCTCACAGCTCCCACCAGGCATCTCCTTCTGATGGCCAGAGATTACACTTTTCGCGTTTGTCAAAAGCTAGGTATTTCAATAAACTGCGAAAAGTCTGTTTTGTCGCCTTGTCGTACTATTACCTACATAGGCGCAAATCTAGATACAATAAACATGTCTGCAAGACTAACACATCAGAGAATAACAGACATTCACAAATTGGTATCACTCCTTTTCAACAACAACAGAATCAAAGCCAGGTTAGTTCTAAAGGTGTTGGGAATTATGGCAGCGGCCATACCTCTGCTTCCATTAGCCAGATACCACATGCGGATCCTTCAATGGATGCTCTTTACTCAATGGTCATACCAGGAACTTCCAATGTCTCACACCATTTTGATCACGCAAGCGTGCAAAAAGCATCTCATGTGGTGGATGTCTTCCCCTCAGCTCTTGTCGGGAAGACCCTTTGTTCCACCTCCTCCGGTTGCTGCTCTGACAACGGATGCCTCCCTGATCGGGTGGGGGGGGCATTATCAGGGCAGGACGGTCCAGGGCACATGGCAACCAAACGAATGCCACTTGCACATAAATGTTCTGGAGATGAGAGCAGTGCTTTTAGCGTTGCAAGCCCTTCAAGACTCTCTTCCCGTGGGAACGATAGCAATCCAGACGGACAATATGTCTGTAGTGTGGTATATCAACAAACAAGGCAGAACCAGGTCCTATCCCCTATGTCGAGAAGCACTCAGACTGTGGCAATGGGCGATTTCTTCTCAGCGGTTTCTGATAGCAACGCACATCCCCGGGAAGTCCAATCAAATTGCGGACAAGTTGAGCAGAGCTATACTCATGCCTCACGAGTGGTCTCTGAAAGACTCTGTAGTGAGAGAAATTTTTCTCAAGTGGGGTCAGCCTTGCTGCGATCTTTTTGCTACTCCCCAAAACAGCAAGTGCAGAGAATATTTCACTCTATTCCCTTTACCAGGCCAACCCAGCAGAGACGCTCTAGTCCAAGTTTGGCCCCGGGGACTTCTGTATGCATTTCCTCCTTTCCCACTGATCTCTCAAGTAATACAGAAAGCTATCGCTCAGAAGGCCTCATTGATCCTCATTGCTCCTTACTGGCCTCGACAAGTGTGGTTCCCCTTTCTACATCGTTTTCTCTTGCAGCGACCGTGGCATCTGGACCTAGTTCCATATCTTTTGATCCATCAGTCGGGTCAGTTTCATCGCTCCCTCGCCTCTCTGAACCTCACTGCTTGGTTCCTCCAGTTCCAACCTTAGCCAGGCTTCCTCAATTATCTCACTCTGTTAGAGATATATTGATAGTTTCCCATAAATCTTCCACTCGAAAGATTTATTTGAGTAAGTGGAAACGCTTCACATATTGGGCTCAAGGAAAGGACATAGATCCTTTCACTGCTTCCATCCAACTAGTCCTTGATTTTCTAGCTGAACTCTTCCATGCAGGTTCATCTCCCTCTACACTTAAAGTTCAATTGGCAGCTATTTCTAACTTTCATGTGGGTATTTCTGAATCTGCCCTAATGTCCCACAAGCTCTGCAAAGCTTTTTTGAAAGGAGTTTTTCTTCTCAGACCTCCTATAAGAAATCCTCCTTCTCCTTGGGACCTAAATTTAGTTCTTGCTTCTTTGATTCTTCCCCCTTTCGAACCTGCAGTCTCCTGTTCTTTAAAATTATTATCATGGAAAACTCTCTTTCTGGTAGCTATTACATCAGCTAGAAGAGTTTCAGAGCTTCAAGCACTCAGCTGTCGTCCTCCTTATCTTTTGTTTCATAAGGACAGAGTATCCTTACGAACTAACCCGTCCTTTTTGCCTAAAGTGGTCTCGACGTCAAATCTGAATCAAAGCATTGATCTTCCGGTCTTTTTTCCAGAATATTCTAATAGGTCTGAACAAAAATTACACTGCCTGGATGTTCACCGTCAATTGAGGTACTACTTGGATAGAACTAAACAGTTCAGAAAATCTGATCAGCTGTTTGTCTCCTATGCGGAGAGCAGAAAGGGACTTTCAGTTTCAAAGGTATCATTATCCAGATGGCTAACATCTTTGATTTCCCTTGTATATGAAATTAGACATCAAAAGCTGCCTGATAAACCTAAGGCTCATTCCACCAGAGCTTTGGCTACTTCTTTAGCCTTCCAAGACAGACTGCCTATCGACACCATTTGTGCAGCGGCTACTTGGGCTACTCCTCATACTTTCATTTCTCATTATAAGTTGGATTTAGCTTCTAGGCATAGAGCTAACTTTGGTTCCACTGTTCTCAGGAGTCTGTTCCGTTAGGCCACCCGGGACAAGATGCTAGGGACGCGGTCCCATCCAGCAAGAATGAAGGCGAGATAGACAACTTAACATATAGAAGTTATGTTCTTACCATAACGTTCCATGTTAGTTGTCTTCTTCTTGCGTCCCACCCTCCTTCCCCCTGGCCTGGACAGACCTAGAGGAGTTCTGATTGTGACCTCTCTTTCTACCACCTCTTTCTTAGACATATGCTATTGCATATTTCCTGGTTCAGGATATAGGTCACCCTTCCTTCTTCCTGTTGTTAGAGGTGGATTCTTTTTTACAGTTATTCTGTTACTATTATAAGCTGGGGTTAGCTTACAAACGAGATCTGAGGTAACTCTCGCCTAGCATTGTGGGATATAAGGGGAGCCTCGAGCCGGTGGAACCAACTCTCGAGCTTTTAGAGTGGCAGTCGGGCCGAGGTCGGCTCCGAACCCATCCAGCAAGAAGAAGGCGAGAAGAAGACAACTAACATGGAACGTTATGGTAAGAACATAACTTCTATTTTTAGTCTTTTCCCACTTAGATTCTTAAATTGTTTTCACAAGTTGCATCTGTTGCTGAAATGTTGCCTTCAAATAGTCATTACTAACATACACAAACTGACCAACAACTGCATATCACGTTCCTGGTTGCTATAACTGATAGAAAACCTTCCCTTTTCATAACATGGAGCATACTGAATCAAATTAGCTCTCTACTTTTGCTTTACATATTCCTTTTCTGGAAAAACAGTATGTCCGTGTGAAAATATTTAATAAATATTTCTGCTTTGTAGACAAAAGTTAACTGTTCTACCTTTCTGTTAGCTCTGCCTGTACAACTTGGGTATTTGGTTCAAGCTCTGAAGATCAATTCCCTTTCTCAGTGAACCTGTCTTGCTAATGTAAATATGAACATGCATATATAAAGTTCTTTTTTTGCATTTTTCTCTTGTACTTTGTGGTTTACAAGAGAAACCATCTCTGTCTACATTGTAAAATGTATAGTATAGTGCAGATTATCTATTATATTGATATTGGTATGGTTTTATTTATTTATTTGCTTTTGTTTAGTGATAAAGTCTGACTGGGTGGGAAAACCTCTTCAGCAGAGTCCCACGGAGAAATGTTCCACATATACAAAATTCAGTATTGCACTCAAGTAACAACTTTCATGAATCCCTACTGCAAAATACACAAGACATACTGGTATATGTATATGTAAAAGTGTAGTTTTGTTGGGGTTTAGAAGGAGTTATGAATTTGTAAGCCAAGATTAGGTAGATGAAAGGAAAGCTTGGATTTGTTGTTGTAGTTATTTATTTTATTTATTTATTGCAGTTGGTTTACCAGGATAGTCCATTGGGCCATAAAGAACCCGTTTTCAATGGAGTCCTGGGGAGAAAAGCTCCAAAACAGGCAAAAATATACATGAAACAGTAGCAATATAGGTACAGCAGGTAGTAATGATAGTTATACAAATGAGAAAGGCAAATATTTAAAATAAAATAGTCCAAATACAACAATTAATACAGATTGATAAGGTTATACAACAATACTACAGCAAATAAAGCAATTACACAATTCGAGAGGAATCATTCACACTGTGGAAAGGCACAACGTCATACTAAAGGATGTTGCATAGTTGGGGAAGTAAACTAAAAGCTTGTCTAGTCCATTCTATACAATTATATAGAAAGAGTAGAGTAGAAGCAGGAAGAAGCAGGGAGGTGAGAAGACAGGATTAGTTATGTAGGGTGGGAGCAAGAGCATTCCCACTGTGATGTTAGATGTGAGTGAAGAGATTTTTTGAAGGTAGAGTGGTTAATGGTGGTGCGAATGGATGGTGGTAGGGAGTTCCAGTGTCGAGCTAGGCTGAAGGATAGAAGGTTTTTGCCTGGGGGATGTGTAGGTTTATGCACTTCTAGTAGGTTTTGATTGTTTGACCTTAATACTCTATTGGGTCGGTGCATTTTAAAGGCTGATGAAAGGGATGGACAGAGGGAGGGGTTGAGAATAAGCTTATGAGCTAGAGTTAGTTGGGTGTAGGTTAGTTGATTTGGAAGTTCTAGCCATTGAAGTTTCTGGAGGGAGGAACAATGATGGGTGGAGGACTTATGGCTAGTGGCGAATTTTGCGATTTTGTTATAGCAGCAGGAATAGTTCTGTTAGGTTTTTGGTAGTACAGATTAATGTATAACCATCAGCATAGCGAATTATGGTTACCAGTGTCCTTGCCACGTGGAGATCATTAGTGAACAGATTAAAGAATAAGTGGCCAAGGATAGATCTTTTAGTACCCTGGAAGCAAGTGGGAGATGTCATCTTGACATTTTATTGCCTTAAAGTCTTCCATTGGGGTAGCTACTGGACCAGGCTAGTGATGACTTGTTTGTTCCTAATGAAGAGAGTTTTAGTAGTAGTTTTTGATCAGATATAGTGTCAAATGCCTTTTATGGGTCCAGGAATAATGCTGACACTTGCCCTTATTTCCATTTTAGTTTATAGTGATGGTGAAACTTAGAAGAGCTATAGTGCTGCTATGATGTGGATGAAAGCCATGCCAAATGAGGGATACATTTTTTATATAAACACATGTACATATACAAATAAATATAAATACATATATATGTATGTATATATATATATATATATATATATATATGTGTGTGTGTGTGTGTGTGTGTATGTATATGTATATATATATATATATATATATATATATATATATGTATATCTCAAGAGAGAGAGAAAGAAAATTCAGCATCTGGGATTGAAAACATTTCTCCAGGACTTTGGAAGGAGGAGGTAGGATGGCTACAGGTCTTTAATTTGAGATACTGGAAGAGGAGCTGTCTTTATTTAGGGATATGATGTAGTTATTGTTTTCAGATATGAAGGACATAGCATTCTTTAATGGGGTAAACCAAGACATCTTTTGTTGTTTTAATATTTTCTGATTGTAGCTTTTCTGTGGCAAGACTAACTGGTTTTAGGCTGAGAAGATGTTTTTTAATAGTGGATGTGGGATCAAGTTTTTAAGGGTGAAAGTATTACCATGGTCAAAGGATTGGGTTGGTCTGGGGAATGTTAGTGAAGGTTTGAGTTTTTTTAAGAGAAGTTAACACATTATATGAAATGGTAGTTAAGCTGGGAGGCAATATTGTCACTGTAGTTGGTGGAAGGGGGAGATTGAGTGGAGTCACTGGGGTTAATTAGTTTATTGATGGTGGACCAGAACAGTTTGGAGTTAGATTATTTATTGAACTGAGAGTTTGCATAAAAACTTTTTTATCTGCTTTGGCCACTGGTTTTGCTAAGGTTCTGAAGTATTTGTAGTTCTTGATGTTAGGCAAAATTTTATTATTTTTCCATATTTGCCATGCATTATCTCTCTGTTTCATTACCTGTTTAGTTTGTCTGGTTAGCCAGGGTGCTGGAGTTGCTTTTATTCTTTTTGTCCAATTGTGGTGCAAGTTTTTCACATTTTTGTAAATGAGTCATTGAATAGTTGTATTGCATCATCTAAAGGAAGAGTTTACAGGATGTTCCAGTTAAGGGATTGTGAGCTACTGATAAAAAAACTTCTTTTTTGAAAAGAGCTGAGGTTCTGTACTTGGTGATAGTGGTGCTGATTGAGGGAATAGTTTTGCTGTCTTATGTTGTGGGTGGAGAGAGTTATTTAGAGTGTTTGAGAGGGTTCCTGAAGCTAGAATTTTATGTGGTGAGTTGGTGAGTCCAGTCAGTGGTGCAGTTTTTGTTACTTCTGTTGTATCTACTTGGGGTGGAAATGAGGGGAGTAAAACCAAACAGAGTGTCTTACAGGAAAACTTAGTTTTTACGATATAACGGTCTATATTAAAGTCTCAAAGTTATGGTTTCATGTCTGATATTTGTAGGAGGCGAACGACAAAATATTCTTGCCGTATTGTAGTTATTTCCTGGAGGAATATAGACTACTGTTATACACAAAGCCTTGTGATCATTGAGTTTTTAGAGAGGTAACAACTTCAGCATTCTTGGAAGGTGGAGTCCTATGGGTGTAGAGAGAGGACTGTAGGGTGCTTTTGTCTGATAGGGCTACTCCACCTGAATTTTTTTCTGTTTAGTCTAATTATATTGTAACCAAGTAGTAATATTTCCTCATCCTTTTTTATTATTTTAGCCACATTGTGGTTATGGCTATGATGTCTCAGGAGTGAAGGGTAATCCAGGCATGCATTTTGGGAGTTTTCTTTTGGATGTTCCTTATTCTGGTATTAAACAGCTGTACGTCTGGGTATTTTGGAAGGAGTGCTGAATTTGTGTGGGTATACACTAGTTGCACAGGGCCTGGGTTTGGATGAATGCCACTGCATAGCAATAGTGTGTGAGTGAAGTAGCTTTGGGGATGGTGCAGTTTAATTCTAGTTTCTGGTTTTAGGCCAAGTTTATACAGTAGAGTGTTATGGTGACTGTAATTTGGTTATATAAATGAAATCTATATTTGTAACTATGTGCTTTGCTACAATGTGGCATCGCTGTTTTCAGTATGACACATTGTAGTATTCTGCTTTATAATACAGTGTACTGTGTCTGTGATACTTTGTAATTGCACATAATACAGTTCTACATTCTATGTCCATGTAAATGCAGTTTCTGCTGTGTCTTTGTGTTGCAGCTGGGTCATGGCTTAAAAATGTGCCTAGGACTAAGAGCCACCCCAACTAATCAACAAAGAAATGAATACAAATAATTTGCATCAGCAGTCTTTTTTTCCTCTAAAGCCATATTTTCTACTGCAATTTTCATGTCTTCTAATATTATTTACTAAGTGAAACCTTCACACACTAATATAACAAATTTTACTTTGAATAACTTAAATCATTTTAAAAGAATGAGCGCTTAGCATGTACCTAACCAGACACTTGCAGCAGTTACAATGCCCTCAAAGGCTTCTCACAGGAGAATCTAGGGATGAATACCCTCTCCTACACAGATCACCTTAAGGCCCTATCTCTTTACTCAATCTCTACAGATTACTGAGAGTTGGTCTTTGCCTGGCATATAAAGAATCCTCAGACACAGCTCTGATGGACCTCTTGCACATCTGCAAAAAAAACAACACTAGGAACTGATAATCCCAGGACCTGAATTTTGCCTGTGTCATAAATAAAACATGCTGCAGAGACTTGTATGTGTCTCAAAAGGTCTCCGCACTATGGAACAGGTTCCGCATTCATGTGAAGTGGAGTTCATCCCTGAGCCTTTTCAAGTGAAGCCCTGATCACTGCATGGGAACTTGTAAATTCTCCCTCCTCGTCTGATCCCCCATGCCTCTGATGGAGAGAGGCCAATAGTAAGTTAACTAATTCCAAAGTAACATACCCCCCCATAACCCTTAGCTACCTCCTTACTGACAGACCACCATCATATAGATATCCAGTGTACTCAAGGACAAAACTGGAGTGGGTTGCACTGTTAGGCTTATAAAGACCCTGATGGTTGATGGCAAGGATGTCGGGAGGCATACGCAATATACGCATTCCTGTGCAAACTATGTGAAGGGGGGTAGCAACACAGCAGGAACTAGGACCCAGGAGAAGCCATGCCAGTTGTAAAAAAAATGGACAAGTACTTTACAAAAACAGGAAGATTTATCAATAAAATATATCTGCATATCAGTTTACAGCTCATGATATATTTTAGTTTTGCAGCTTTTACATCCTAACCTCTGTTGGATACGTACCTCTCAACTGTCCAGTGCTTTCCCGGAAAACTGCAAATTTAGTCTTCAAATAACAGAGTATCATGAAACTCTGACTGGTCCCTTTAAATTATGTTTTGTTTACAGCGGTATCCCATGCAGCATCAGCTTACTCTTGTGAGCGAATGAATGCATGGGTGCAACGACAGATGCGACAGACGCAACCGATCTAACAACATCAATAGAGTCGCACTTGAAGTAATCCTGGGGTATATCTGCAATCTCCCATCCATTGGTCAAGAAGAGGGTGCTCTCTGCCTACATGTACCCGGTTTTTTTTCCAGCATATAGGGAGTCTCCTCTGATGATGTCTGTCTCTCCAGCACTCTATTTATAACCGTGTCAAGAAGGTTTAAGTCCCGCCCTTCTAGATTTTTGAGGTGAAGCATATTCATCAAATCTGGGTTAGTTCTTTCAGTCGGGGGCAGCATAAGACATTTTTGAGACCCCTTTATCCTTTTGGTGAGGAACTTGGGGCCTTTCAAGCTGCAGCAGGTGTCTGGTCAGATACATTCCGAAACGGGCATTGTACTCAATCATAGTCTAATAAGTGATGAGTACAGGGGGCGATGACCTCCCTTGATGATGACTTTTCTGCTCAGTGGATTGCCACCTATATGGTAGCTAGGGTCTCTCAGTGGATTGCCACCTATATGGTAGCTAGGGGTAGCCTTTGCAGCCATAACCCTCCTGTGTTAAACTGAGTTGGATCCAAGTCTGCAAAGTCCCTATGTCTTTATTTCTCTTATGAGTCCTATTATGATCCTCTAGATAGCTTTGCATGATAAGGCTTCGAGCATTAATGGTCTGTGGTGGGCACAGCCCTTGATGATGGGGGCCACAAGTGGCACGCCACTCCTTGAATGCATATCCTGAGGTGAGGCTGAATTAAACAGCTGTCCTAACTGTGGGTTTAATTAATCTCATTGAGATGGATGCTGTTTTTTTGTAGTGAGGCAGTTTCTCACCTGGGCGTTGGAGATGTTTGGGGGGAATCTTCTTCTGGGGGAGATATCTCCTCCTTTTGGGGGGTTTTTGAGAATGTGTAACTGAGTGTTGTAGGTGTGTGTAGGTTCAGTGTTTTTCACATCATTTTCATCATTTTTGACTAATTCTCTGCATATATCTGGGAGTTTCTCCTGGGTTTATGATTCTCTTTAGAGTCCTCTCTTAATTTTCTGCTAATTTTCTCTCAAAATCAAAATTTGCCTTCTTAAGTTTTTACTTAGTTTGAGTTTATAATGATAATGATCAAAGATAATCTTTCTTTCCTTTTTGTCTATCTTTGTGTAGAAGCTTCCCTTCCTTGCTTTGTTGCCTGTTTATTTTATATTGACTGCTTGCTGACTGGGGCCTTTAGTTGGAGAGTCTTTAGTTTTTTTTTTTGTTTGTGATCCATGCAGTCCTGCAGTCCTGAAGGCACTTGTAAGCATCATTTTTGAAATGTGTTGGTTGTGACTGCTCAGGGCTCTTAAAGGAGACTCACATTTTTTTTTTAGAAGTGTGGAATCGGTTTTGAGAAGTTTTTCACTGTGGTTTTTTTGTGTTTCAGGTGGGGGTGGGATGAGGACCCCAGCTAGATTATTGGTTATGATCTGATCTCACCAGTGAGGGGTATACTTCCGGTATGTTGAACATTTGATCCCATGTTTGATGAGAGATCAAGTATTGTTTTCCTCTTGTGGGGATGGTGACTAGTTGTTCCATGGCATTTGAGTTTATGAACTCCAGGAATCTTGTGCTGGGGGAGAGCCTTGAACCAGGTCTGTCACAACACACAGTTGTCGATGTTCTCCATATTGAGATGAAGAACACCAGTGCGTGCATCTTGAGAGATGAGACTTCTGGCATTGAGCAGCATTACCTTTTTTTTTTTTTTTGGTGTTCTAGGGTGGTAGGTTTTTTAGAATTTGAGCCTTAAAAGGCACTATGGGGGGGGGTGGCAAGAGCCTTTGCCAATATCCGAGCCAGGGGTGACAGGTGCAAGCCGTCCCTTGCGAAGCAGCTGGTTTGTCCAGCATGTCATCCCAGGCAGATGAACATTCCTTTGAATGACACACCCAGAATTTAAGCCAATTATTAAAGCTGATCATCTTATCACTGTATTGTGGCATCATTCGCCGCTCTTCTTGTGTGTCCCAGTAATAACTCCACACGGCGCTTACGCGTTTTAGCGTGTTTTATAAGGGGGCTGAAGGGAGCTAGAATGGCCCAAAGCGGAGAGAGACAAAAAAAAAACATAAGAGGCTGTAATCGGCTAAAGCTGTGAGTGTGTAGCCCACAGAAACAATTTGCAACAAACAATAAGTATAAAAGTGCAGTAAAATGTGTAAATGCAGAAATCAAGTAAAGTAGCAATAAACAGGCTTAAATGTAAGCTTTAGCTTAAATAACAGGCGAAATGCAGTTGCTAGCTTAAATAACTTGCAAGATTTTTAGATGGGTAAAGACAGAAGCATTATTTACAAAGCTAGAACAAGGAAGGCAAAGAAATGTACAAAACATGTCCTGTTGCTCAGCTTGAAACTTTTTCAAAAAGTGAACATGTGCCGCCTGTATTCCAAACAGAGGAGTTACAGAACTGGCCTGCAGTTAAGTCAGTCTGGTGGGCATTAATAGATGTAATTGTGCCTGACTTTAGTCCACTACCATCTGCAATTTTTGTGTACAACAGTCATTAGTCTTTCCACTGTAAGATGTATTTCATGTTCATTGATTTTATATTGGTAAGCTTCAATTTATCATCATTTCTAGACTCTTTAGAAGTTTTGGCACTTAAAATGTGCAGACCACTTCTGCAACATTAGTTCACCTGACAGTACTGGTCAGATAGACTTGTATTGCACATATATTGTATTATACCTTTTGTCTGTTTTACCAGCATTAGTGTCATACATTTTTTGTCACAGTTATAGGAAGATGTAGCCTACACTCCTGTGTCCATCTTTACTGCAACTGCTGTTAACTTTCTTTTGTCTGCTTACACATAATGGTAAGCTTTACACATGACTAATCAACACTTTTGCCTTCATTTCTAATTTGGTTTTCACTGACTTTGAGACTAAATGATTGAGTCAAGAGGTAAGTATTTTTTTGTCTTTGTGTGTGTAGCCTTCAGTGTATCATAACAATGGATTTACTGATGCCTAGTATGTTGACCAGTTCATACTGCATTGACTGGAATTTTTTTGGTTTGTTTTACCAGTTCATAGGTAGGTAACAGGCTATCTGCCCGAGGGCATTTATAAGCCTAGCCAGAGTGTGGCAGCTCTCGCCGCACCATTGATTAATTAACTGAGCCTCTGTCAAGAAGAGCCAATGAAGTGATCCCAGGGGTGTATTTTCTGTTACCCATCCACTCGTCAAGGTTTCTCTTGAAGAGTGTTAGTGAGGGGCTCTGCCTAATGTAGGTAGGAATTTTGTTCCAAAGCATGGGGAGTCTCTGTGACTGGAATCTATCCCTCCAGCATGTTCTATTTATTGTTGTGGCAAGGTTTAGCTCACTAGAGCAAGTGGCATGCAGTGGCTTGGATTTCTTTAGGTGGCGCATGTCCATCAATTCTGAGTTAGACATGGCTTTGTAAGTCAGGCTGAGATCACCTCTGAGTAAGTGATATTTTCCAGTCGGGCTGCATAGGACATATGTTTGGGACCAGTAATCCTCTCGGTGAGGTACTTTTGTGGTCTTTCCAGCTGTTGGAAGTGTCTTGTGAGGTACATCCCGAACGGGGCATTGTACTCTATGATGGGTCTGATGAGTGACGAGCAGAGGGGCACTATAACCTCTTTATTCCTAGATGCAAACCCTTTAGTAATTAGATGGGCTACATAGAAGGATTTCCTAACTACTTTAGCAATATGATTGTCAAAGGAGAGCTTACTATCTACCTGGGTCCCCAGATCTCTTATTACCTCTTCTGTATTAAGGGGGCTGTCATCTATGTGGTAATTCATGGGTTTCTGAGAAGTATATGCCGAACAGTAGGGGTCTCAGGATCGAGACTTGTGGGACACCACTTGTGACTGGTTTAGAGTCGGACCTGGAGCCCGCTATTCTTACCGTGTGAGTTCTGTCTGTAAGCCAGTTGGCAACCCATCTCATGACATAGGGGTTTATGTTCAGGTTGGTGAGTTTTTCTTTAATTCCCGAGTGGAGAATGGTGTCAAAAGCCTTGGCAAGGTCAAGGTAGGCTGTGTGAACTAACTTCTTATATTAATGAACATTAATAGCATTTTCCTTGACCACCATACTCAGATTTCTAATTGATACTGCTTAGACTGACATTTCAACCATTTTTCTCCCATGTACATACAGTAACTATTCTTGTAGCCAGTTTGTAGCTAGATTTTATTATAACCAATACCATAATTCTCATTTATTTTTACCAGTTCAACCTATTTTATTGTTACTATTGCTGTTACCTATAGGTAAACTGTTTGACAGAATGGACTTCACTACTTTCTCTTATTTTGTCTTTTACATGTGTGTCTGACAGGCATCACCTTTTCTTTCCTCTCTATGCCCATTTAAGCTACAGTGGAGTTCCCTTGAAGTTTATAATGACTGACAGAGAAGGACAGCCTTAGGAAACACACACAGGGCAGGTGAAGCATAGGCACTGATGTTTCAGAACGTAGAAAAAGGGAGCATTTAGAATTTTTGTTTTGGGGTAGACTGAACATAACTAAAATTAGCATTTTAAACAAAATGTTACATTCACTGCATGTGTTACCTGTATGGCTCAGCCCTGACTACTTTAAAAGCACAAAATGGACACATATTCTAATTCGTACTGTTTTTGATGCCCAAACTAAGTGAAATGATGGGATTGGTCTTCCAGAGATGTTTGTGATTACTATTACAGTCTGCCATGTTATTTTTAAATAGCTGAAGCAAAAAAAGTTTCCTGTCAATGCAGTTTGTTGTGCAGAGTTGCTGTGTAATGTTAAAGCCACTATTTTTTTTTTTTTTTTTGTAGCTTGCTTTTTGTTCTCTTCACCACTGACAAGCTAATTAGGGAATCTGCAGTCTGTTTGGATTCATCAGCTAATGTCTTGTCTTTAGGTTTCTCCTACTCATTCTGCACATTTAGATATTGACGCATTTGGGCATCAGTGTTTGAAGTAAGATAAAAAGAGGGAGTGAATAGGACAAACTAAAATCTATGGTCATGGAGTTTGGCCATATAGTTGGAAGAAAGTATCATAAATACTGAACAAAAAAAAATTAGGAGGCTATTGAACTGAGAACGTTTGCAGTAGCTAAAGAAAGAGAGGCAAGAGTGTGACACTATTTAGTGCAGAACAGTTTAGTCTTGAACTAAGTATGTGCTCCATTAAAAGGTATGCATTTAGTGGCCATCTGGATACAACTCAGCTGGGATAAAGTCTGCCATAACGTTAGTACTTCATGTGATTTTCTGCAAAAGGCAGATGCACATTTGGACTACAGTAGCACTTTTTATTTTGCTGTTTTATGAAATGAGCTTCCTTGTGCACACTTACTGAGGCTGGTGTGGGGGACAGAAGCAGTGCAACAGGTGTGTGGCTTGGGCGGTAGTACCTAGGCATAAGTGGAGATTAACATGGTAATGGAAATGTGGCGGGGGAGGGGGGCAGCAGTCCAGGAGTTGTGAGTACAAATTGGAAAATCCTAGCTACACTCCTGGTTGATAGCATATACAAGCCTGTGAACCAAGGGGTAAGGCTCAAGTCCTAAATGGGAAAAAAAATTATGCCTGCATGAATACTGACCTTCACAATTGGATGTCACCCTTCAGGGAATTAATGGATTAAAAAGCATACAAAATGAAAAAAAAAATGTTGTCTATTGTTGGCAGCCTTCTGCAGCCTGGAACTTGGGGCAGCAGTCCTTACCACACTACCATCCCATGGCTCTGTTAGTTGTAAACGCTTATTACCAGTTTTTATGTTGTATCTGTTGTCATACCTTTTAGTCACTTATTTCTGTTAGTATTGTTTGAAACACATTGCAGTCATATCACAAGTAAGGAAATCTGTGATGAGAGCACATCAGGCAGGTTTTCATCCTAATTGGTGTAACTGTACTCAAAAAGAAGATTGGAGATAGTTTCTTCAATCCAGTTAAGAAAAGGTACAAATAAATACACACACATCCATACTAGTGTGCATTTTTCACACACACACACACACACACACACACACACACACACTGCCCATGCAGAGTGTCTAATAACAAGCACTTCTACATTCTGTGTATATGAGACTTTCACTGTTGGCATGCTATAATCTGATTTGCGCATTTTCATGTATGTAATGAAGGCTGCTAGCATGAATATACACCCTGCAGTAAAATTTTCCAGTTCTGTGCATGCAACAAAGAACCACTGAAGAAGCTGTAATGCAAATGAGTGTAAGTGAGCAGGACCTGCAGCTTTTCAGGTAGTTGTAGCAGCAGTAGGATGCCACAGGATCTGGCCCGTTTAGAGTACACTCAGTGTGGCTAGCAAATGTGGGCAGAGTTGGTTAGACCACTGTCTGTCTCTCCTTTCCAAAATCCTTTTTTATTTCCCCTAAGTGCTCTAGTGAGAGATGAAGTTTAGTAAAATATGGTAGACAGCTACTGATTCTTTTTATTTTGGCAACATTTCCACTGTTCCCACATATTTGCGTAACATTTGTCTGTTTCTCATTTCCCTAATAATCTGTTACCTCCCCCAGCAACTCATCCCTTACACATACTGATACCCCTCCCACAAACATGCATCTACTCAGGATATGTATATATATATATATATATATATATATATATATATATATATATATATATATATATGATGTTTCACCACAGCAGAAAATCTCCATATATATATCAGATGCTGCAAGTTGGATTGCCAGTCCCAAAGCAGGTCAGGATTTTCTAGAATTGCCTGAGTATAATAGTTTGACTTCTTTCAATCCCCTCATGATTATAGAGGGCACTGCTAGAGAGTCTTCTCGTATGATATGGTTATTTGATAAAAAAAAAACCTTCCTAACAGAGTGGGATAATGCAGTTGTGTGGGATGCTCAACAATAACAGATCTGCAATAATGAACATTTCTTTATTTATTGGCATTCATTCCGTAAGCAAAAGTCATTAAAAACGTAAATAAATCTCCAAATATAATTTTGGTTACATTATTGAATATAGTTACGAAGTTATGGTGTCATCTTTTACTTTTACAAAGTTCACCATCCTGTGAGGCCAGTTCTAATTTATTAACAAATTAAGGGGGTGACAAGCCACTGCCACTCAAGAAAGGGCTGAGATAATTTCTTAAAGAAACCTAAGATGCTTGAGCTGATGATAGATTTGAATATGCAGCCATGAGGCTGACGTCCCTTCTACCTGACATGAGACTAACATGGGCTACAGTTAATCTGCAGATGCTGCTAATGAGAATTACAACTACAAAGGGACTGAGAAAGGTAAGAATATCCATGTATTGTAAATGACTGGTTAAATGTCCTTGTGTTTGAGATCTATTGTTACACTTAGTCCCTCATTCACATGTTCTTTGAGTGAGCACTACCCCCACGCTAACCACCTGCTTGTCTTCCCCAGCAGTTGTGCGGCCTGCACTGATGCTTTCATCCTTCCGTGTTCTTTTGAGTCTTCCTCTTTTTCCTTTTTAAATTAATTAATTAACACCCAGCTTGGCCACTCTGTGCCAAGTACCCTCATTGGATTGCTTAGTAGATACAGACAACTGAAAAGTTAAGTGGTACTGCAACTTGATAGGTACTTGTGATACATCTTACACTACAAAATCTACATGGATTTGTTCCATTTTCCTAACCTTATAGGTTGCCAGTTTGTTTCATGGAATCAGAAAATAGCTGCATATTAAACAAGTTGCATTGTTTTCTTGTCCTGCATAAAACTATTTATTTTCCAGATCAGTGTATTTTCATTATTTTCTGCCATGAGTATGTCTGTCCCAGAACTGAACTGTAACTTAAAGTGTAATAGCGCAGATTGTGATTGATATAGTACTGAGTGCTATAACATGCTGATTCTCTGGTCTTTACTGTTTTCCTTTCCCATACAAAATTCTGAATTACGCCTTCTGTTTTAAGGAAAAAGTACTACAGTTAAAACTCTTATGTAATATCTTCCTCCTGTTCATTACAGTTGCTTTCCTGTTTTTACCTGAATGTCATTCATATAGAAGATTATGATTGGGCCATCAATCATAACAAACATATTGTGTGTTCAAGACATGGCTGCAAGCAGTTCACCTTGATAGTGAAACCTGAGAGGTGAATCTTGGCATCCATGTCGCGAACATACAATTTTTCATTCCAGTCAAAGATTTCAGTGCATAGAGATTTATATTTTCCATAAATAGACAAAAAAGATAGTGTGGTGTGTGTTGTACCAACTTTGAAAGATGATAAAGTAGTGGGGAAGTAGTTGTCATCGTATGTATTCTCTGTGGAAAGGAAGCAATTATAACCAAAGCACTGTGTGTACTTTAGCAGACAGCAGGCAGAAACAGGAATTGAAACAAACCTAGTTTTTTGTCCTTCTGCTGCTGTTTTCTGGTCAGCGCTGTCAGCTTGTAGTGCAGACTTGATGTTACAGCACCTAGTGGGTGCTTAACAGTCTTCTAAGCATAGTTAAGGTCAGGTCTTGGACTATAGCAGAGCTTAACCAGGCTATTATTTAACCATTTTAAACATAGTCACAGTGCTTGTTTACTACATAATATTCTCTTTATCTGACCCCATGGTGCAGAGTAAAAAAGCCCTTACTGCATCCAAGGTGACCTATGTTCAACTAGAGGTATGAATGATGGAGGAACTAGACATACAGAGGATGGCAGTGAGTAGGCAGTGTGGTCTTGCCCATCCTGAGGGTAGGTAGTCCACCTAAATTTGCTGTAATAGTAGCATTAAAAGCCTGTTGAGCCCATTTTTCTCCACATGCATGGAAGTACTGATGCACCTCCCATAGGCAGTGATTGTAGAGCTTACAAGGCTGCAGTGGTGTGGGAGGGGTTATTACACACTCCCCTCCAGCAGTATAATGAAGCACCAGCATCTCTGATCTCCTCACAGACAATGGACATGGGTCTAGTTGAGCCCATCATGCAGCAGACCCAGTGAATAAGGAGAAGAGCTGGTGGAAGCTGATGGTTAACTGCAAGGAGGTGAAGAAATGTAAAAAATACATATATTGTAATGTCTGTTCTCTTATTATGTAACTTATATAATTCATAATGTGTAAAGAAAAATGCTCTCAAGTACTAAAGGGCCAAATTCCAAAAGAACATATGCTTGAGTGGCATGCTACTCTAAGTGCTTCTTCTACACCCATTTTTGAAAACTTGGTCCCCATTTAGTAAATGGTGATGAGGACTCATGGAGTTCTTTGCCTGATTCCAAAACAGGAATCTGGCTAGCTACACTACAGTACTTAGAAATGTTATATTGCTATGGAATGTCCTTGTAAACCCTTGAAGCAGCACTATATCCCATTTAACTAAATGGTCTATGTGGTGTAGCGATTACTTCATCTGTGTATGAGGTCCTGTACTGCAGTCTTTGGGAGATAGCAGTAATTCCTGTAGTGTGAGGTCAGATGTACAGCTGGCACTGCTGTCAGGCCAAAGAGGAGTGGAGAGGTGCCCGCTAAAAACTTTATGCACGAGCACTGGTGTGTTTTGTGAGCCGTCCTCTTTGTCCACTTGGGTCCATGGCATAGAGAGATAAAGCCCTGACTGTGCCCCTGATGACTTGGATTTGTTTAGCAGCACTGGAATTGAAGGAGCTAGGCAGGGAGGAGGAGGAGGGGGAGAAATGAAAGGACATGGCCTGTTCTTTCTTTCTTTTCAGTGGGGTGAGCATGTGCACTTAGGGGAACACTGGAAGGGGCAGTTTCTCTGTTGGGAGACCAGTGAAACCTCCATCCATGCTTTAGAAGGTGGGGGTGCTGCCTCGCGAATGGAAACACCCCTTGTGGAAGTGAGAAAACTTCCTCCAAATATGGATCATTCCATGTCCCCATTCCCGCACTAGGCCAAATGTGCATAGAGAGTGTGGGGCAAAAAAAGGAAAAAATCATGAACTATCCCCAGGGCCAGTGTTAGCATTTTGAGGACCCTCAGCAGATGTCAAGTTGGGGGTTTCCTGGGCACATCTAGTATAAATATCACCCTGTCACTGCCACTCTCCTCCTAAACAGCCTTTTAGTTCATGCTGCAAACTTTTAGTAGCACACACAGACTGACCTGTAGCTGCAATACTCTTAGATTGCAACAAGCCTATGTGCCACACTATGTTGGCCCATCACACAAAGGAACATTTACAGTTATTGGCATTTAGTTGCAACAATGATATATCACAAGAACTCTGTACATGGCTGGACTTAGGTGAAATGGTGCCCTAGTGACTGCCTACTGTTTCATCCATCCAACACACACACACGCACACACACATATGCAAGCACACATGCTCCAGTGCTACCATCTGTTTCCCCCCATCTTGAGCATCCCTCACTATGTACATTACTTTTCTTCCTATTCTCAGATTTTGTCTTAACCTTTTCACCTTCTTACCATAACTTTGTATATGCTCTGAAGTACATTTTAAAGTCTTCTTTTCTACTCAACATTTTCATCCAGTGATGGCTTGAACAGAAGTCATGATTAAGAAAAGCAATTCTGTGTTGCTATTCAAATTTAGTTTCCCTGCATCCTTTCAATACACATGTTTTGACCAAGACAGCACAGTAATAACCATTAAGAAAATTACTCAGTTAAGATGGGACTTCAGAAGCCATAGGGTTATAGATGCTCTGAAATGCTGTAATGGTGGCCTAAACAGAAATCATGAGTAAGAAAGTTTGCCTTATTTTTTTCTTTTAAGGAAGACTTAAGTCATACCCAAGGCTTAATGTTCAAAGCTGACGAAATAACTCATAATAAACAAGACAATTGTTGTGAGGATATGCAAATCCTATGTGGGAATGCTAACTGCCTCCCTACCCCCCCCCCCCAAAAAAAATAAATAAATAAGATAGTCACTGCCTGTGCATCCCTCTGGTGTTAGATTGGGATGAAAGTAGAGACTCAGTTTGTCATACATATACATTGCATGCCTCCTCACCTCTGCACAATCCCCAACCCCCACAAAGCCTGTAGAAACATTCTGTACACATACATCTGAGCAGGGCTGGTTTTAGAATGGGTGTGGCTGAGTGCAGAGACCAGCCCTATGTCCAAGTCAAAATCCATGTGTACAGTTTTGGTAGTGGGGAAGCCACCAGACACCTAGAATATCTTATTGTCTGAATGTTCTGTGATATATTTTATACCTTATTTTTGAAATACAATTACTTATTAACTACATTTTTACTGATACCCAGGAGAGTAGTGTATGTGTCCTGGCATTAAGGGCGTGTGCAAAGATAAAAATCAGTGATTTTTTTTTTTTTTTACATACACAAACACACATACAATAGAGCAATACTACTTTTGCACTTATTTCAGCAAATAGCAATACTTTGTGCAACACTGCCACACCAGATCAGTCAAACAGCAGCAGGGGTAAGTCACTTTTATTTACTTCATTGAGGAGTAATGAATACCTGTCACTGTCCCTGATTTCACAGACCATCCCTTATTTTGCCTCATAATGTTGCTTTGGCCCTCCTAAAAAGTTTTATTTTCTGGTAAATCATTCAGGATTACAAAGAGGCAATAAATAGAGAGCTCAGAGTTTCATACTGTTATTGTCTAAAAAATGCATGTTGATGCAAAATGTGTTATTCTACTAACTTTTTAAGTAAATTAGAATAATATGTTCCTGATTTTGAGCCTTTATTCTGCTGTTACATTTGGCTTTGCCCATATTTTTTGGGCAAAGAAGTCAAAATTTGTAGTATTTGGTGTTCTGCAGATATTTATGAAACTCCTTGAATGAGAAAACCATCCCTGAAGAATGGAAGCATCTGCTCTTCTTAAAATCCAAGGTATGCACTGAGATGGGTCACTCTTGTCTGCTGATCTCTAGCATTTACCTTGCTCATGTTTATTATCATCTTTATCCTAACAGGATCATATCGAAGCCTTATTCAGTTAGAGTGTAATCTGAAAATTAATACTTTTTTTCCTTTATTTTCCACAACCATCAGTAGCTTTTGTGGGGCTCCTACACAGTTAAGGATGATTAAGGGGTTCTTCAGCAGCCATGGATATACCCAAAGCTGTCTGTCTTGTTAGTGTTAGTGGACAGAATGTCCACCAGTAGGATTTAACTAAGCTAGGGGCACTATGTCAATGGTAAAATATTTAATGGAATTGTGAAGCCTGTTAACTTGACAAACCATTGTTAATGTAGCCAGAGATATATTTGAATTTTAAAGGAGATATAAATAAAAGTTATTATAACCCACCTGGTTGATTGCTGTACTAATGTTTATTGGTTTGACTGAGACATTACAAAACACTGAGGCAAGATAACTTTGCTATGGTTGTGGGCCCCCCAGGACCAGGGGAACCGCAGGGACCACAGGGTTTGCTGGTGCCTAAAGCTGGCTATGATTGTCCCTGATGGCTGTTCAAATGATTGCTGTCCTGATTTAACTCCTCCCTGGTAATGAGGAAGAAGTAGGCTGACAGGCTAGGAAGTGGGTGATGATTAACAGGGTGTGGGCAAAGTAAAAAAAAAAAAAAAAAAAAAAAAAAGTCAAACTGCGCAGATGTAACACAGCCCCACATCATGCTCACCCCTGTTGTTTTATATATTATAATGTATACATGATAGAATTTACCTGTCATGTATGCATTATCACATCTGATGTACTGGAGGCACTAAGTGGACAGCTGACATTGGTGGTGAGACTTCAAAATGTATGCTTCGTGTTTGGCAGTTTTTATAGTACACCAAGAACAGATAATGAGTTTTACTTGCATAGCATATATCTGACTCTCATTATCTGCTTGCAGCCTGTCCACATGTGGCATTTGCATAGTGCCAGGTTTTGGCCGGTGTATTCTGTCTTTTGTATGATCCAATATGGGGACGAAGCTGGGTTCTCGCAGTGGGGGCAGTGCTGCAGTACTACCCCAATTTTTATGTACTGTGGGGAGAAAGATTCACCTTTCTCTCTCGCTGGAATTCACCATAACAGAAGTAAAGCTAATAATTTCACAGGGTGCAGGGAATTTTTATTCATGTATCTTCGTGCAGATGTGGTCTTTTTCTCATTTAATCACACAGTTTGGGGTTCCATTGAGTAAGAGCTAAATAATTTTACCTGCTTGCAAACAGTTAACACTTTAAATAAGAATCCAGTCATACTGATACACATCAGTAAATCACTTCTCAGTTAATAACATATTTGCAATATAGGCCATTGATATAATCAGATTCTGCTAATCCATTAATACATTTCCATATATTAGCAAGTGATTCCTACTTTGTAAATAGTGCTGTTCATCATTCCAAAGCATAGTATTTCTAAAACAAACAACAAAAAACTATAACACTTAAAGTATGATTGCCACAAGAAATAAATACACTGCTTAATACCATGTTTGCATTCAATTCTTCTGTGGATAAACTTTTTTAAATAAATGAAAATAAACCATACCAACACAATCTCAGTTGCAAACATTATACATTACAAATGATGCTAACATAACTGTAGCTGCAAACGTTATATAACACTTATAATATATCCAGTCATTATCAGACACCCATTGCATAGCAGTTCCTGCCTTCTTTCAAACTTCTTTCCTCCTCTGCATGTATTGATCCCACACTTCCAATTTTTTCCTATCTAATTTGCTCCTAGCCTTTTCTAAAGATCCCAATTTTCAGTTGTTTTTTTCTCTGTTACTATCTTCTTCATTTCTGTTAAGGTTGGTTTAGACTTTGATTTCCATTTTCTAGTAATTGCTTTTTAGGCAGCCATCGTAATTAGACTCAGTAACGCCTTAATATGTCTAGGCAGTTCTGATTCTGTATCATAGTTCAAAGTAATCATTTCCTTAGTTACACCGATTTGCTCACTCAGCATCTCCGACAGAGCAGTCTGCAGGGAATCTTTAAAGTCTGCTAACTCATTACACTCCCAGAAGATATGTTCCCAGTCACCTATTTCTTCCCCATGACACCTACAACATTTGCGGTCTACCTGAGGAAAAATTATTTGGGGTATAAAACTATATATGTAAACACTTCAAAGTAAAGATTTTAAGTCTTCTAGACTTTGTTGCGTATTTGGGAGACATACGTATACCCCCACACTGTTTCTTTGTGAATTGCTTATCCAGTCTCTCTTCCCAATCCTTTCTAAACTACTCTGATTGATTCTTATAGTTATCCTGCAATATTGTATATGCTCTACTAACTATTTCTTTCTTAATGGCAGCTTCTGTTCTATATTCTACTGAAAACTCTACCAATATTAGTCTTTCATTTTGAACCCTCCTGTTTCTTTCTCTTTGTCTATACTCTGATGTCAATTCTTGATAAGAAAGGCAATCTCTAACCTGCAACCAAAATAAGTTCTTGGAGTCTTCCCATTCTATAACCTTTCCCTCTCTAGTTGTTGGCTCTCAATACCTTGGTTCCTTTGCCAGTTTTTTCAAATAAATTCCATCCCTCTTTCCTATTTGTATTCCTAATTCCAGTCATCCCTATCAACAGAATCTCCTTTCTCCATTTCCATTTTGGCTTAGTTCTCAGAATATTTCTGCTACTTTATGAATATAATATTATGTATACTTTTCTGCTTGTGCTATATATAGGAACCTTATCTGTGTTGCTCTGAAATACCTCTTCAAATCGGGTAATCCCAAACTGCCCTCTTCTAGTGGAAGAATAAGTTTATCCCACTTGACTCTTGCTATCTTCCCCTCCCAGATAGTCTTTCAGCTATTTATTAACTGCTATCTACAGCTTCTCCCCTGGGTGATAAAATGTCTGCCCTGTGTGTAAAACTAAAGGGACTAAAAACATTTAACTGCTTGTATCTTACTATCGGTATCTGTGTAACATAACTTCCATTTTTTCACTGGCATCATTTTTAATCCATACTTCCAAATACTTCATTTTATCATATCCCCATAAGTATGGATATTGCTGAACCAATTCATATATAATTACATAATTATATAAATAATTTAATACTACTGCCTTTCTTTTATCTTCGTTAATTTTGTAACCTGAAAAGATATGAAACTGTCTCAATATGTTCCATGGCACTGTAATGTCTTTTTCTGGTTTTATCAGGTATAAACTAATGTAATCTGCAAATATAGCCAGCTTGTCTTGACTACCATACCAATTATATCCTTAAATTTCTGAGGCCCTTATTTTGTTTACCAGTGATTATAAATGTGAATGGCACACAGCAACAGTTATCCCACTCCACAAAGGGGGAGCCACCACTGATCCTGGGAACTATCAACCTATTAGCCTGACGAGCCTGGTCTGCAAGGCCATGGAATGTATCATCATGGAACTCATAAACAAAGACATTGGTAACCTCCAAACTCTGGATCCCACCGAGTCCGGGTTTGGGAAAGGCAGATCATGCCTCCTGAACCTGATTGACTTCTTTGAGGCAGTCACCAAAGCCGTGGATAAGGGTAAGGTGGTTCACACAACCTATCTTGACCTCGCCAAGGCTTTTGACACAATCCCCCATTCTGGAATTATAGCTAAACTCACTAAACTAGGTATAAATCCCTACATCACAAGATGGGTTGCCAACTGGCTCACTGACAGAACCCACAATGTAAAAGTTGCAGACTCCAAATCTGACCTCAAGGCAGTGACAAATGGAGTGCCACAGGGTTCCGTCCTGGGACCTCTCCTGTTTGGTATGTACTTCTCTGAAGTACAGGCTAACAAAGAAGGCCTCTGGCTGACGAAGTTCGCAGATGACTGCAAGCTAGGAGCCACAGTCAAGTCCCCAAATGATGTGGACATCCTACAGAAGGGCCTCACTGAGAAAGATGCCTGGTGTCAGAGCCATGGCCTCAAGCTCAATGCCAAAAAGTGCAGTGTCATCCCCTTTGGTAAAAATTCTGTACCCATGAACTACCACATAGGCAGCAATCTACTTAACACCGAATGCGTGATAAGAGACCTTGGGACCCAGGTGGACAGTAGTCTCTCCTTTGATAGTCTCATCGCCACAGTAGTCAGGAAGTCCTTCTACGTGGCACACCTCATCATACAAGGGTTCTCATCCAGGAAAAAAAGTGGTCATTGTCCCCTCTACTTTTCACTCATTAGACCCATTATAGAGTACAGCACCCCTTTTGGAATGTACCTCACAAGACATCTGCAGCAGCTGGAAAGGCCACAGAAGTACCTCACAAAGAGGATTACTGGCCTCAAACAAATGCCCTACACTGACCACCTCAAAAAACTCCAGCTTTACTCCGTAGCATATCGCCTACTCCGAGGTTATCTCTACCTGACATTTAAAGCTATGTCAAACCCAGAGCTGTTGGACATGCTACACCTAAAGAAATCCCAATCCCTCCAAGCTACACGCTCTGGGGACCTAAACCTTGTCACCACAATAAGCAGGACACACTGGAGGGATAGATTCCTGTCCCAGAGACTTCCTGTACTATGGAACAAGCTACCCATCTATTTCAAGCAATGTTCTTCATTAGCACTGTTTAAGAAAAATCTTGATGAGTGGATGGGAAATAGGAAATACACCCCGTTGATCACCGTCTCTGATGGACAGTGGCACAGGAAAATAACTTACTTGGGTGGCGTTAGCTATGGTACCTTGCTGTCTAGGCTTATGTACGCCCTTGGGACGATAGCCTAGTACCTACCTATGAACCTATATAATACAAATAACAAAAGGGAGAGAGGACATCCCTGCTTGGTAGATTATCAGAGAGGACCTCCACCCACTTTAGTTTTTACCTACAATTCCTCATATATCCTCCTAATCAACTCTATAATTTTATCACGGAATGCAAATGCTTCCATTTATCTGCTCATAAAGTCCCAGGTTACTCTGGCAAATGCTTTCTCTGTATCAAGACCCAACAGCAATGTGGTGTTTTTTCTTACATTCTGCTTTCCTCCGGATCATCAGTGTTCTGTTAATGTTGTCATATGTTTGATTCCCATCCACAAGACTGCATTGAGCCATGTCTAGCAATTTTGGTATCACTTTTGCCATTCTTTTAGCCATTAGAGACATAAATACTTTGTGATCATGGTTTAGTATTGAAATGAGCCTGAATGAAGCTGGATCTGATGGATATTTACCCTCTTTGCGTATTACATCTACCAATGCTTTCTTCCAGGATGTTGGTGTTCCTCCTCCTCTTAAAATACTGTTAAACAAAACCTTCCAGATCTTTATCAGTTTTTCACTCCTAGCTTCCAAACTTCCACAGGAATACCATCTATTCCTGAGGACTTTCCTGTAGATTGCATTTCCTTCACCATTTTTGTCATCTCCTCCTATCCTAATTGTTAGTAATTGAGCCTCCTCTAACTCTAACTTTGGCATAATTCATTCTTCCATAAACATTTCCATTTGTACCTTTTCTTGATTTCCATATTTCTTCACTTTAAACATACGTTCATAAAATTTCCAAAATATTTCTTAATACTTCTACAGGATCTCTTGTTATTTTCCTGTTATAAGCTCCCTAAGCTTGGTGACAACTCTTTCTACTTTCAGTTGCCTGAGTCATTATTCTGAAAGTTTTTGTACTCTATAGAGTTATTATCCAAGAACAGTTGCTTAACAGCAATTTTTCTAAAATCATGCATATTATCAATGTAATTCCTTATTTTTCTGTTTAGCATTCTATGGTTGCTCCTCTTCTTGTTCTATGAGATTCCCCCATTTTGCAATACTTTAACACTTGTTAGTCCATCTAAATAATTATTGTTACTTTTTATCCGTTTCTCCCTTTCTTTTATTTCCACTCTATTTTTAAACTCCAGATTAATTTTATCCCACTCTCTAGTTATATTTTCAGAAGTAGTTTTTATCTTCTCTAATAACTTCTAAATGATTACCATTATCCATTCCTTAAATTCCTCTCTTTTCAACAGCTAGGTGGTGAAATGCAAATTCAGTCTAGCCTAGCCCAGTTTTTGTATCTTGGGGAACAATATGTAAATTCACTCCAAACTCCTAGCACTGAATTCATATTGTATGTGCCAAATATTTTCGTAAGTTTCTTTGGAAATCTACCCTTCTTTGTTATATTTCTCTTCTGGGTCCCTCAGACACATCTTCACTATTGCAAATCAAATTCCAGTCTCCACCTATAAGTCATATTCCTTCCTGAAAGCAGATTATTTCTCCCAGAATTTTCTTAAGCTCCATTATAGCAGTTTTCAGTGGAATATGAGTACATAGATAAATGCATGCCAGTGTAATCCTCCTCCCTTCCCAGTAGCCCCTTAGTACAACAAATCTACCATTATTGTCTTTCTTATCATCTTCTGTTACTATTGGAGCTCCTCTTGAAGTTACTTAAGTATTATCCTCTTCATTTGCCCCAGTATTCCACCGAATAATCATCATGAAAACCTTTCTTTATCTTTTAATTCACTTGTGCAGTTGTTTCCAAGTGTCTCTCATGTAGCATAGCTGTTTGCACTGTACATTTTAAATATAGTTCACTGCCCTTTCTTTTTCTGTATTTATCTGAGACCATAAAGAAGGTATCATATTCTTGAGAGATTATTATTCCCACCTTTTATGTATAAAAGCTCTCTTTGTTAAAAGTCTGGTTTCAGCTTTTGTGTTATATGCATGTACTGTTTGACAGGTTAATCTTTTATATAGTTGTTTCTTGTCATCTCAGTTTCAGCCAGTGTCACATCTTATGGAACTTGAACAAAGACACACACCACCCATACCCCTATAAATCCTACTAATTTAAAATTAACACACACACACTTCTTCAGATATTGAAGTTATACTCTCATAGTAGGAACAAAAGTTCTAAATTGACAGCCACACACACAGACGCGATCTAACATAGTAGGTTATCCATGCTTATACCCGTGGTATAGCCTGGGGTTCTATTAAGTGCTGTCTGGTTTTGTCTTAAATTTATAACTCTCTCAACTGGGAAAACAATTGAATGCTTTCAGAAAGCAATTTTTCCAAGCCATTTCTCTTTATCATATTGTCTGCTGGAGACATGAGAGACACAACTCTTTTTACTAGAAAAAAGCCTTATAATATTCAGTATTCTTTTTCATGTACTTCCTTTCTCTTAAAATGTGTTACTAGATTATGCTAGGGGCCTTAACCCAGTCATTTCCTATGCAAGAATGAGAAAGAGGACACTAATATTTGTATGTTGTCATGCTCTTTTAACCATATCTTTTTTTAACATTGCAATGCCTACATGTGTTAAAACTGAACAAAGAGAAAGAAAGAAAAAAGAAAAAAACAGGAGCACCTATTTACATTAGTAACCCCATTACACTTAAAAAATAACTGAAAAAAACTTTTAACTTATAACATGCAAAGAAAATCATGCACTTTTCAAATAGTACTATCAAGAAAAAATTTGGTCTGATGCTATCCATGTCATTGTTCATCACAAATCGGTCTTGGATCTGACCTCGAATCCAAGCCAGCAGCTAATAGACAGATCTAGAGCTCAAGCTCCTCCCCTTGTCATAATCCCCTGCTGACCTCCAACCCTCATACCTCATTTGATGCTGAAATGCTTCTGAAGTGGTCTTTGAGCTCAAGCTAGTCAGATAAGTGTTTTTCTTTTGGGGGGGGGGGTTAGTTTAAATTTAGTTATCCTGTAGTGATTATTTACTTATTTTAGGGTAGTTAAAGTTGTTTAGAGTAGTTTCTTCCCCTATCCCTTGTGTTAATCTAGCTATTTAGTGTTTTTGCCTCCCCCCATTGTGTTCTGTTCCCGCCCTTTCTTTGCTTTAAAAAGAAGAAAGTATTTTTCAGTTAATTCTTAGGTATAAAGGGGGTAGTTATGTTTCTTGGATTCAAAAGGTGCTCCTCCTGCAGTTGGAAGATGCCATATTCCAACTCGGATGAGGAGTGTTTTTATTGCTTAGGAGTGGCACACCTGGTGGTTGAATGAGACGTGTGCTGCATTCAACCCCGAGGCCCTCGTGGACTGCCACAGCAAACTTCTTTTGATGGGTTTGGCGCAGGGAGATCCTCTGCCCTTGGACTCGCCTTCAAAGCCCCCTCAGGAACCTAAAAAGAGGCCTCCTCCTCCTCCTTCCTCAGAGGTCCTCTTCAGAAAAAAATGAGGGTTTTGCATCACAGATCCCTGGATCTGAGCCCAGCTCCTTTGGCTTCGGATCCAATATCCTCTGTTCTGAGAGCCTCAGATCAGAGTCTCTGAGTGGAGGGCTTCAGATCCAAGCAAGTGCAAACTGTCCCCAGATCTAACCAGCATGCTGTCCAAGCCCTCAGACCCATCTAGGCTGTCGGATATGACAGTTCTGTCAGATCCCATTATAAATGAAGCCTCACCCTCTTGGCCCTCCAAGAAGTTGGTGCTGTCCTGTTGGAGTGGGTCCCCTCCCAGGGACTATAGGGCTATGAGATGGTTTATAATTGATAGGTGGAGTTTTTGATATATAAAGGCAACAATTGTGTGTGGAATTTTATCTGAAGAAGTCTTGAAATGAAAATGCAGTGATTCAGTTGAAGCATTAAGTTTTTTGTTGGCTTTTTAATAAATTGCTTATTTTGCACTGGAGACACTACTTCACTGGCTGGTTGTGTTCCGCTGCCCTCAGAACAGATTACGTCTCATCCTATTGAAGTCAGTCCTAGCTCCCTAGGAGTGAGATCAAGCCCAGAATTTTCTGACCATTCCCTCCCTTTGGGGGCTTCAGCAATGGACAGCATGGAGCCAGTATCATTGGGGGGACTTCAGTGCTGCATTTCGGTCCCTTATTCCCCCGTGGGCAGCTGCAACCACCAGGAAGGAGAGCTTCATACAGCCCGTCGGCCTTCTGGGTGGCAGGGAGGACCTTCTTCATTTTGGCAGTCACCTCTTCTTCTTCTGTTGGTCCCCCCAGCCTCTCTAGGATTTGGGTGTCAAGACCTCATCATTCTTCCAGGGCCAGCCTTCCCGCGAGTGCCTTCAGATGGGAACTGCCCCACTTGGTATTCCTGTCTCTTCCAAGTCCTCCCCCGGAGCCCACTGTGGAGGATCCCCCCCAGAAAAGAACATATAAGAGGAGACACTTGGACTCCCCCAAAGGGTCCATCACTGAAGACATAAATGTCAAGGAAGAAGAAGGTCCCCAGACTTCCATCTGAGGAAGTGTCCTTTGGGGACATCCTCAAAATTCTTAAAACAAAGGGTTGGTTGGTCTTCCCCAGTCCCATCTTTGGAGGAATCTGTGTTTCTGAAAGCCTTTGAGAGTGGGCCCATCTTCTACCTAGTGTCCCCCCCCCCCCACAATGAGCATGTACAACTTATCACCAGCAGGGCTTGGAAGGATCCGGACATGGTGGAACTGTTGCCCAACAAAGCCGACAAATTCCTCAATCCTCCCAAGGATAAAGCCTTTTGGAGCAAGGGCGTACCCATCAATGCCATCATGGTGTTTGCTGCTGCTACGAAGGAGCTGGTAGAACAGAGCTCCTTGGTCCACCCCACGAACAGGGAATCTCAGGCGGTTGACTGCTTTGGAAAGAGAGTGTTTGCCTCAGCTACATTCAGACTGAGAGCAACTAACTCTATGGCACACTTTACCCAGCTTCAGAGGGATTTGGTGACAGAACTCACCACTTCCCTTACAGAGGTACTGCCTCCAGATAGTCTTAAGTCAGTCTCTCCTAAGCTGGTTTCTCTGACTTCCTTAGCTAATGCTTTGATGAGGTTGATCTCCAATGCAGCAAAGGCCACCTCTCAAGCAGCTGGCTCAAGCATTGCCATTAGGCAGCATGCCTGGCTTTGCCTTTGTGGATTTGCAGAATCCTGTAAAGCATCCTTTACTAGCTACCCCTTTTGACAGTTCCACCTTGTTTGGACCCTCCATCAAGGAAACTTTGACCCGCAGTGAGCAGGCAGGTAAGACTCTATCCATGGTGGGATTCAAGTTTTCTATTCACCAATTTTCCTTTTCCAAGACTTAGAGGGGAAGTAAGAAGCTTTGATTCTGCAGGACTCAGTCTTCCATCCAGGATGCGCCCCAGGAATCCTCTTTCACAAGCCAGGGTAGGGGATTCAATAGTAGACACCAGTCCATAGGTAGAGGGGGTCCACAAAATCTGGGGTCTCAGGAACCTTTCTTGGAGAAGCCCTTTCAGCACTCCTGAAATGCTGCCCAGCTGTCCTGCCCTGGGGGCAGTCAGGGGATGTTTCTCCCTATACCCACTAGCCTGGACAAGTCTCACTTCTGATCAGAGGGTGTTGGGGTTACTTCATTCCCTTTTTTCAGCCCCCTCCAGTTCTGAAATCTCTTCCGGGCATTCCACCCCACCAAAGGAAGTTGGTTTGTCTCCAGGTTCAAGATCTTCTTCAAAAAAAAAGCCCAGGAGGTCCCAACAGGATATCGTGGGACTGGAAGTTACTCTCATTTCTTTCTGGTGCCAAAAAAGACTGGGGACTTGTGTCTGATTTTACACCTTAGTGAACTAAATCTTTCAGTCAGGAAGGTCAAGTTCCAGATGGTCACTGTCCAGTCCATTTTGCCTCAGTTCAGCAAAGACGATTGGATGTGCTCACTGGATCTGAAGGATGTGTACTATCATATCAAGATTGACAGATGCTCCAAGAGACCCCTTCACTTTTGGTTAGGGACCAAGCATTACCATTTAAGGGCTCTGCCCTTTGGACTCACCACAGCCCCCCCCCCCAGCTGTTTACCAAATGCATGGCAGTGGTTCATAGGTTCATACTAGGCTATCTGCCCTAGGGCATTTATAAGCCTAGCCAGAGTGTGTATGGCTTTCACCACCCATTTTAAATTAATTTTGCAGTGCCCTTTTTCGAGGTTAGTATACTGTGCCTCTGTCTAACAGTGACACAGAAGTGATACCCGGGGTAAACCTACGATCTCCCATCCACTCATCAAGATTCCTCTGGCTGCATGGATTACAGGACTTCCTGTACCTGGATGATTGGCTCTTCATGGCTCCCACAGGGCATCGACTGTTAATGGCCACCATTTAGTGCCTCAACCTTTTTCAACATCTAGGCATCATAGTCACTCTACCCAAATCCCATCTTTCCTGTGCCAAAACTTAAAGTTTATCGGGGTCCAGTTGGACACAGTATTGGAGACTGCAGCACTACCCTTATGCAGGGTTCAGTTAATTCGAGATCAGATCTCTTGCTTGCTGGATCTAGAGCACCCATCACTCCATCTGACTCTAGGTTCATAGGTGGCAGCAATCCATTAGTGCCACTTGCCAGGTATCACATGTGGGTTCTTCAGTGGACTTTGGCAGTCCAGTGGTCTGCTCAGGTTCATCCCATGTCTATGACTATCAGGATGACTCAGGTTGGCAGAAATCACCTCGCTTGGTGGCTTCAGTCTCCGGACCTAATTCTAGGCCGACCATTTTGTCTTCCCCCTCCCAAGGCCAGGAGTGACCACATATGCCTCCCTGCTGGAGTGGAGGGGGCATTTTCAGGGCAGGATGGTTCAAGGCAAGTGGTCACCCACAGAGACCAAATTCCACGTAAATGTCCTGGAGATGAGAGCAGTCCTTCTAATGCTGCAAGCCTTTCAGGACTGCTTCCCTCTGGGGACCATTGCAATTCAAATGGACAATATGGCAGTGGTCTGGTATATCAGCAAGCAAGGGGGAATGCAATCTTATCCTCTGCGCAGAGAGGCCATATGAGCATGGGAATGGGCGTTGTTTTCCCAATGCTTTCTTGCAACCCAGGGTGCTTGTTGACAGACTCAGCAGGTCTATCTTGAGTCCCCATAAGTGGTCCGTGAATCCATCCGTGGCAAGTCAGATATTCGACCATTGGGGTCAACCACGCTGTCTTCTGTTTGCCTCCTTATTCAACAACAAATTCAGCAATTACTTTGCCCTGATCCATCCAGCTGAGGGGTCACCCAGGGATGCTCTGATCTACAACTGACCACAGGGACTACTCTGTGCTTACCCTCCCACTCCTCCAATTCCCAAGGTCTTACAGAAAGCATGCTACCTGAAGACTTGTCTCATCCTCATTGCCCCCTTTTGGCCTATTCAGGCATGGTTCTCCCTTCTACAGTCTCATCTGAAGTATCCTCCCTGTATGTTGGATCCTGTTCCAGATCTCATTTCCCATCCCTGGGGGGTTTTCAGTTCCCAATCTCCAGACTCTTTGTCTAACCACCTAATTTCTCCAGTTCCAGTAATCCTTTCACCGTCCAGGCTTCCTTCCCGGTGAGGAGCATCATCTTGGCATCCCAGAAACTATCTATGAAGAAGGTGTATTCCAGTAAATGGAAAAGGTTTTCTATTTGGGCCAGACAGTGGAATTTGGATCCTTCTTCGAGGGTCCTGATATTTTCTTGTTCTTTTCTTCTCTTTTTCAGGATAGGGTGAGCTTCTCTATGATTAAGCTCCAGTTGGCAGCCATTTCTAATTTCCATTTGAATGAGGAGCCTACATTTTCTTCTAAACTGTGCAAAGCCTTTTTCAAAGGAGCTTTTCCTCTTAGACCACCTATCAAAGATCCTTCTCCACCATGGGATTTGACCTTGGTGCTGCAGTCCTTGACACAAAAGCCCTTTGAATCAGCTGCTTCTTGTGATATTAAGTTCCTCTCTTGGAAGACGGCATATGTAGTGGCCACTACCTCTGCCAAGAGGGTCTCAAGAACTGCAAGCTCTAAACATTAAACCTCCTTTTATGGTCTTCCACAAGGACTAGGTGTCCCTTAGAACTAATCCTTCATTTATTCTGAATGTGGCTTAGGAGGCTAACCTCAATCAGTGCAACTACCAGTTTTCTTCCCTAATTACTGTAGCAAAGAAGAATATGTTTTACATTGCTTAGATGTTCATAGACAATTATGTTTCTATATGAAAAGGACTGAGGAATTTCAGAAGTTGAACCAGCTCTTTGTGGCTTTTTCTCAAAATAGATGGGGTTTGGCAGTTTCTAAAGTAACTATCTCCAGATGGATTGCTGGCTGTATTTCCTACATTTATGATAGCAGGCATGTGGAGCTATCTAGACCAGTTAAGGCACACTCTATTAGGTCTGTGGCTACATCTTTGGCCTTCTTGGCTAAACTTTCCTAGGATGAGATTTGTGCACCTGCAACTTGGTCTAATCCCCACACCTTTGCTTCACATTAGAGGTTGGATGTGGTGTCTAGGAACAGGGCTTTCCTTGGTTCTTCTGTGCTCTGGCATATCCTTCCTTGAGGCCACCCAGGGCTTACAGTAGCTGGGGATTCCAACCATTTGTGATGAATAATGACATGGTTAGTATCAGATAGAGTTATGTACTTACCATAACTTCTCTTCTCTGTGCTATCCAGTGTCATTATTCATCACGTTCCTGTCCTACTTCCCCCTTCCTTCTAGCGATCTGGTAGAGCTGAAGTGGTTCATTATGTACTTACCATAACTTCTCTGTGCTATCCAGTGTCATTATTGATCACGTTCCTGTCCTACTTCCCCCTTCCTTCTAGCGATCTGGTAGAGCTGAAGTGGTTCATTATGTACTTACCATAACTTCTCTGTGCTATCCAGTGTCATTATTCATCACGTTCCTGTCCTACTTTATGCTGGCGTTAGTGCCATTCCAGGATATGAACAGTTGAGGGATGGTTGATGTGATTTGAAAATTGTGGGTAAATTTTAGTTGAATTAGGGTAGCTATTGATTGAAATTAAGGTACTTTGTGAGGATCAGAGAGGAACAAAGAGGAACAGAAGTAGGATCTATCTTAGTAACCAGATACTGATCTCACATTCTTTGTATAATCTTGCTCTAATTTGTGTAAAAGTGGGGACTATAGGTAAGTGAATATATGTACAGAAGACATGGAAGGAGATACACAAATATTGACTTCTTAACTACATTAGTGTAAGACATGTCCTAGTCTTCTAAATATGTCTGAGTTTCTAGTTATCTCAGTTATTACAGTATTGATAAGCTTATCCAGACTTGAGCCTGTTATCAGTATGCATAGTTTTGTGGCGAAAACTTCCCTCGTGGAACAATAAAACATATATACAGCTCAGTTAAAGACTGTAGAGATAATAGAATCACCAGTTTCATTCCTTAAGCATGACTTTGGTATTGTTAATATTGAGATGTGGCCACAACAACTTAGCTGGGATCATATAGAGTTGAATTTACTTTGCAGGTGAGACAACAGAAGATGCATCATCCATAAGGAGGATGGTAGAATCATGAACATACTTATGCATTTTGCCATGACCGCAGTGCTGCACCATCCTGTTTATAAAGATACTGTAGAGTAAAAGTACAGTACGTGGTCAAGCTCTGAGCCTTGGTCACTATTGGGAGGAAGAGATTGCATAATTCCGTCTTTCATTTTATACCTTAACTAACAATAGTAAGTAAATTATCTACAGGCAAGGACAATAGCCCAGGTGAGATAAGAAGTTTAAGAAGGTGGCAGTGGTTGGATATCAAATGCCTTAGAAAGGTCCGAGTATAATGATATGGTAATTATACTACATCTCGGATGCAGAGCTGTATCTGTGCCATGATCAAATCTATAGCAATGTTGTGCACTAGATGTATATGATTGTTTTTTAATAAAGTATTGAAGGTGCTGAATATTTCTAAATTTCTGTGGAATTGTTTTTTGGAAGTTGAAAGCTTGAGACACCTTTTTATATGTAGAGGTAATAAAAAGGCCTGTTTCCAGATTGCAGTCATACATGGTTTTTGACTGAGTGATACACTAGTTTCAGTACAGGGTAGAATATACTCCTTGCTGCTGTGGTTTAAGTTTACACAGGGGTTTAAGGGTCATGTAGGGTTAACAAGTTTAAAGGTGAGAACAGAGTACTGGCTCTGAAATGCTAAAATAGTTGCATGTTGACAACCGCTACAGTTGGCTGACTGAAATTAAACTTGTGAAGTGGAATCCAGAATCAGTGGCCATATTAGCATGATTAAGCTATGGTAATAGGGAGGGAGTGAACATGTTGCTGGGTGCAGAAGTGTATTGTTTTAAGTTTCTTTTGGTAAGAAAACGATTTCTTTTGCTAGTGAATGAGAACATTAACTTGTTACCCTCATAAAGTTACTGGAGGTCAACAGGAAATTTCATTTGGTCATAAATGACCCATGATCAGCCATGGTGTGACATCACAGCCGTAATATTTGGAGTGAGTAAGGAAAAATGGAAGTTCAAATTCTGTGTTTCTGATGTGAAACCATTCTGGGGAGGGTCTTCAGTAAAGTATTACTGAAATGTTGCTGTGCATTATCAAACGGTATTCACTTCAGACAAGCCCAGATGATAGGGTAAGACATTACTGAAATGTTCTTGATCAAATGTCTTCATATATTTGAATAGCGGAATCATATTTTCTATGCCTTGTTTTGGGATAAGAAAGCAAAAAATAGGAAGATGGTCTGTGAAAATGCCATTACACCAACATCTGTGATACTGTCTAGAGCAGATTTAAGAATAAAGTCCAGTTAGTGAATCACTTGGAAATTATCCTGTCCATCATTATAACCCCCATATAAGTCAGGCATTTTATGTTCTTGATACTGATCATATAGTAACCATGGACACTCTACAATTACTGTAAGACCAGCATTAATCCCATATTTTGTTTTTGCAATAGATGCATCTAAGACATTTCACAGCGTTGATTATCTGTTTCATTTTAAAACCATGTCTAAATTTGATTTTCCTCCAGAGTTCATATAGTGTATTATATTAGGATTTTTTATTTTACTCCTACCATCTTTCTGCAAATGGATTTTCTTGTAAACTAATCCATTTCGAAAACAGTATATGAAAATGTTACCTTCTTTTCATCTGCTTACTTAATATAATATTTACACTGAAGCACTACACATATCGTCTAGATCTTTTTCCTCATTTCCCTTTCTCATTGATAGCATTATTCCCTTCACTGCATTTGCAGATGACATGACCATCTATTTCTAAAAACCCAAATCTGATGTATCCAAAATTATAAACAATAATTATGTATATTGTAAAGTTTCTAATTATAAGCTACATTTATCTATTGAATAGGGAGGCCACAGTGGTTCAGCAGTTAGCGTTGTCACCTGACAGCAAGAGGTTGTCCGGTTCAATTCTCAGCTGGGGTGCCTTCTGTGCGGAGTCTGCATGTCCTCCCTGTGGTCGCATGGGTTTCCTCCGGGTGCTCCAGTTTCCTCCCACATCCCAAAGACGTGCTGTAGGTGGATTGGACACTCTAAATTGGCCCTAGGTGTGTGCGTGTGTGTGTGTGTGTGTGTGTGTGTGTGCCTTCCGTGGAAGGTTGAGTGCTGGGCTGGCAACTCAACACCGTAAAACTGTACTGCCAATCATGAGCAGACAGTTGATCTGCTGTGGCGACCACTAACCGGGAAAAGCTGAAAGAAGATTTATCTATTGCAATAGTTTAAAATAGTTTAGTATAAATCATTATTAAAAGCATTCTTGATTATCACATTATAATATATTTAGATGCTGGAATCCCATTTGTAACAACTTGAAAAGATGGCCTGATATTAAATTTTCACTTTTATCCAGTGCCTGTGGTTAGCAATGAACACATTTCCCATGATACCACCTTGTATTTTATCATCAACATATCCCAGTTAAACTTTCAGAATGATTATTGTTGTGTTAGCCAACTTTATTTAGTTGGTTAAATCAAAATGATCTGCCTCAAAATAGCTCTGGGGGTTTTAAACTCTCTGATTTATTTAACTATTGTCTTGCTGCTAGATTAAGGCCAGGATTTAGAAACAGGTCCATCCATGAGCTGTAAGGCTGCTGCAAAAATCCCTTTTAGCATAGTACAGCAGTTCAGGGACGCATTAGCCACAGTGAGGAAAGACATCATTTTCTCCTAGTTTGCTTACCTCTGAATTACTCAGAGATTACCACAAGCACTTGGCTATGGTAATTATGCCTGGAGGTCAGTGGTTCAGGTTGGCACAGGCAACCCCCCCCCCCATTTACTCTGCAACACACATGCACACATCCAAGCTCACATACAATCCCCATACCTTTCAACTGCCTCTGCTGTCACAGAATGTCCATGACTTTGCATGTTGAACTACCCTGTCCCTTCTGCCAGATGCTTACTGTCAGTTAGTAATGCAAGGCATTGGAGAGTTATACTTCACAATTTTCATCAGTAAAACTTAGAGTGACACTCAGTCCAACTGAATTAGCATTACCTTTTCTTGTGATGCTTTATGAATTTAAGTACATCATTATGGTTTCTGTGTATAAACTTTATTTTAGCTTGTCTAATACTGTCTCAGGCTATATGTGTCCAGACAAAGCATTTACTTTTTTAAACAATTCCTTCAAAGGTGACATTTTGTTAGTCATTAATAAAATGTGAACTGTAATTTGCCATTTCAAATAAGAATGTAGATTTCTTTACTTAGAAGTTCATAGGTGTGTACTAGTGGCCCTGGAGCCTTTACAAGCCTAGTCCATAGGATTACCCTAGCATCGTGCCACCCGCCCTTAGTTCCCAGTGTCTCTGTTGAGTAGAGCCACTGGGGTGATCCCTGGGGTGAATTTTCTATTTCCCATCCACTCATTAAGATTTCTGTTGAAGAGGGCCAATGAGGTACTCTGTTTGACATGTATGGGAAGTCTATTCCATAGCATGGGCAGTCTCTGGGTTATGAGCCTGTCCCTCCAGCATGTTCTGTTGTTTGCGGTAATGAGGTAGAGGTCTGTGGAGCGTGTGGTGCAGAGGGATTGGGATTTATTTAGATGTAGCATTTCTAACAGTACTGGGTCAGACATGGCTTTGTAAGTAATCTTTTAGTTATTTTACCTTGCTGGGCTCAGGAGAGATACATTAACTTGAAAAAAAAAATAAACTTGTAAAGTTCTTTCTAAGGTGATCATGCCAAATTTACATTTTGACTTTTTTAAGTTAAGGCCTCTGTTTAGTGCTCTATAGTACTCTTTTAGTCTGGTATGTACCTATTTTATACTCCTATAGATTGTGATGCCAACACTGTAGTTGTTATCATTTAGGATTGTGTTTGGAAAAATATTTCAGCTATGGAATTAATTTAGTTTGTAAGTCTTTCATAAAGCCTGCGGCCTGTATGTGTATAAAATGTTGGCATGCTTTTGTTCACAAGGTGTATGTAATTCAGACAGAAATGACATTCAATTTAAAATCAATTCAGTGTTCTACAAAATTTCCCATTACTCATTCTAAATATCAAGTAGTAATATTTACCATTCAATCATCTTCCATTCTAGCTTGCTTCAGCAGTATTGATAATTTTCTTCATTCTGAAAAAAAAGCTGTTCTTAACTTTCTTTCTAACCACTGCCAGTGAAACTCTTAAGGCTCTATTTTTAATAATTTTCCTGTAAAACATTATATGAACATGTTGAAAGAATAAAGTTGTTTTACTTTTGAAAGCATCTGCCTTATTTTGCTCATGTGTATTGAAAACATGTTTTATGGATCCCAGTTATTTCAATTAAATTTCTTATGCATTGATTCTTCGCTAAAACATAAGACAATATTTCTGGGAAACCTTGCTTATTAATTCCAGTGAATATTGTAAATTTTTTCCATCATGTCTTCCTTCTGTAAACAGAAATGTTCTCTCTTTCGTTATTCATACATTAAATGCTAATTAAAAGCTTCCACTATGGATGGACAAAAATGTATGTACTGAGGATAGGAATCATCAAACTGCATTTGCTGAAAAAACTGCAGAAAAACATATTTTAAAGTGTTTTTTTGCAGTGAGGGGGGATGTGCACCCCCTGATGGGGGGGGGGGTCATGCTTTGTTGTAGCATTTTTCTGGTGTATTTAGTTGTGTAGTTTGTGGATTAACTAGTACTGGAACGGCATATAGAGGAGTTGGAAGCAGGCTGAGGCAGTGGCTTTCCTAGCATGATCAGGCAGGTATTGTATGATATGGTAGAGGGTACTTAGCTTTTTGAGTTTGGGTCATTGTTTGCTTTATGTGGAAGTCAAATTTCATGTCATTGTGTATAATAGCTTCTAAGAGTTTAGTATGATTTATGAACTCAAATTTGATGTGATCAGAAGAGGTGATGGCAACGAGAGGATTATGGCATTTGTATTGCTTAAGAGTGAAAAACATTAGTGTAGTTTTAACTCCAATTCCAAATACACTAAAGTAGGCAAGGAAAATGACAGAGGCACCTGAAATAAAGTAAATTAAAATGTTTATTCCAGCCAGAATTAAGCACTTTCATCCATGTGTAACACTGTCTTCTTCAGAATTAAAACTTAAAACAAAAATCACTGTTTTAATTCCTTCATGACAAGTCCCGTAATCAGTAACTACCCAATAAAATTGTGCAGTGACTTACCGATTAAAAACACAGATCGAACAACATAAACCAATAAACAGTAGTCTTTCCATCTACCAATGAAACCTAGTAAAATAAAACTTGAACCAATTTGCTGGTGTCTCATTCTTTACATACGATTAGTTGTTACCTGTAAGTTTCAAAACTATGATAACCCAATGAGATTGTGCAGTGAGTTGCCCAATGAGAGCACACATCAAGTGACATGCACCAGTGAATGATAAACTTTACATCCACCAGTAAACCTGAAAAACTGGATCTTAAATCAATGAGAGTAGCTCGTTCATTACATAGACTAAATCTTGCCCATGAGAACTAAATCAATACACTTTGTGCAACATAGATTCAAGCTCCCTAAACTAGAAGCTAGTTGATTTTACACACAAAGTGTAGTTTTGTTGGGGTTTAGAAGGAGTTATGAATTTGTAAGCCAAGATTAGATAGATGAAAGGAAATCTTGAGTTTGTTGTAGTTCTGGTAGGTTTTTGGTAGTACAGATTAATGCATAATCATCAGTAGACTGAATTATGGTTGCCTGTGTCCTTGCCACATGGAGGTCTTTAATGAACAGATTAAAGAATAAGTGGCCAAGGATAGATATGATTGTACTCCAGTGTGTATTGGAAGCAAGTGGGAGATGTCATCTTGGCATTTTATTGCCTTTTAGTCTTCTGTTACAGTAGCTACTGAACCCAGCTAGTGGAGACTTGTTTGGTCCTAATGATGAGTGTTTGAGTAGTAGTTTTTGGTCAGATATAGTGTCAAATGCTTTTCATAGGTCCAGGAATAATGCTGACACTAAGTTGTCCTTATTTCTATTTTGGTTTGATGGTGAAATGGTGAAACTTAGAAGAGCTGTAGTGGTGCTGTTATGTGGATGAAAGTCATGCTGAGTGGGGGAGAATAGGTTGTTTTTATATGTACATTATATATATATATATATATATATATATATATATATATATATATATATATTGAGAGGGGGGAGATAATTCAGCATCTGGGATTGAAAATATTTCTCCAGGACTTTGGAAAGAGGAGGTAGGATGGCTGCAGGTGTATAATTTCAGGTGCTGGAAGAGGGGCCATCTTTATTTAGGAATAGGATGTAGTTAATTTTTCCAGAGCTTTCATTAATGAAATGCTTTATTAAGATTTAGCTGGGGTAAACCAGGACATATTTTGTTGTTTTAATTTTTTCTGATTGAAGGTTGTCTGGGGCAAGACTAATTGGTTTTAGGTTGAGAAGATGGTTTTTAATAGTGGGTATGAGATCAGGTTTAAGGGTGAAAGTATTACAGCAATTGAAGGATCGGGTTGGTCTGGGGAGACAGAGTGTTAGTGGAGGTTGATTTTTTTAAGAGAAGTTAACAGATTATATGAAGTGGCAGTTAAATTGGGAGGCAATACTGTCATTGTTGTTGGTGAAAGGGGAGACTGAGTGGAGTGACTTGGGTTAATTAGTTTATTGGGGTCTATATTAGAACATTCAAAATGTTGAGTGATCTAATATCAACCTGTTTTCAGCGAACAGAAAATATCGAAGAAACAGAAAACCTAATTTTTTCCTAGGGAAAGAATTTGGTTGTCCGTTTCTGTTGCTTCTGTATTTTCAGCACTGTGGTGGGACGTTACGGGTCGGGTTCAGGTACGTGTGCGATTGTGTGGACGTGAGGGTTAGGGTGGGTTAGGTGAGTTAGGGCGTGAGTCAGTTAAGTGTGCGATTGTGTGGATGGTGAGGGTTAGGGCACGGGTGAGGTGACTGTGCGATAGTGACGGACCTTAGGGTTAGGGTTTGGGTTAAGGTAAGTGGATAGTTAGTGGTGTATGTATAGTTTAGTGTAGGGTTAGGTGTACGAGTTTAGGTGTATGTGTGTGGATTGCGGTTTGTTTGGTGTGCTTGTGCTGTGTGTGTGTGTTTTGGAAGAGCAAATTTTTTCCCTAGGGAAAAATTTGCTGTTCTGTATATTCAATGTTTTAAATTTTCGATTCATAGGGTTCGATATTAGAACACTCGAAATTTTGAACGTTTGGTGTTCTAATATAGACCCATTTATTGATGCTGGACCAGAACAGTTTGGAGTTAGATTATTTATTGAACTGAGAGTTTGTATAAAAACTTTTGTCTGCTTTGACCAATGGTTTTGCTAAGTTTCTGAAGTATTTGTATTTATTCATTTGTATTATTTTTCCATACTTTCTATGCATTGTCTCTCAATTTCATTACCTGTTTAGTTTCTCTGGGTAGCCAGGGTGCAGGAGTTACTTGTATTCTTTTTGTCCAATTGTGGTGCAAGTTTTTTCACATTTTTATGAATGAGCCATTGAACAGTTGTATTGTATCATCTAAGGGAAGAGGCTGCAGGATATTGAGGGATTGTAAGCTACTGATAAAAAGCTTCTTTTTTGAAAAGAGCTGAGGTTCTATACTTGGTGATAGTGGTGTTGGTTGAAAGAGTAGTTTTATTGTCTTATGTTGCAGGTGGAGAGATGGTTATTTAGAGTGTTTGAGAAGTTTCCTGAAGCTAGAATTTTAATTGGTAAGTTGGTGTGTGTCCAGTCAATAGTGCAGCTTTTGTTACTTGTGTTGTATCTACTTGAGGTGGAAATGAGCTGAGTAAAGCCAATGAGACTGAATGTCTTGTAGGGGAAGTTATTTATTGTGATATAATGGTCTACATTAAAGTCTTAGTTATAATTTCTTGTCTGATATTTGTAGGACCCCAAGAGAAAAGTTCTTCTGCAGTTCTGTAGTTATTTTCTGGGGCAATGTACATTACTATTATACACAAAGCCTTGGGTCATTGAGTTTTAGAGAGGTAACAACTATAGCATTCTTGGAAGGTAGAATGCAATTAGTGCAGAGAGAGGACTGCAGGGTGCTTTTGCCAATAGGGCTACTCTACCTGCATTTTTTTCTGTTTAGTCTAATTGTATTGTAACCAAGTGATGATATTTTTTTCATCAATATTTGTTATTTTAGCCATGTTTTGGCTGTGGCTATGATGTCTGGGAAGTGAAGGGTAATCCAGGCATGCATTTTAAGAGTCTTCTTTTGGATGTTCCTTATTCTAGTATTAAACAGCTATACGTCAAGGGTATGTTGGAAGGAGTGCTGAATTTCTGTGGGTATACACTAGTTGCACAGGGCCTGGGTTAGGATTGATGCCACTGCATAGCAATAGTGTGCGAGTGAAGTAGCGGTGGGGATGGTGCAGTTTAGTTTTAGTTTTTGGGTTTAGACCTAGTTTATTCAGTACATTGTTTTGCTGACTGTAATTTGGTTATATAAATGAAATCTATAGCATTCTCTAGTTCCCGGGGAAGTTATTTATACCCCTTGACCTATGAGATGCCATCTTTTGTTAGCTCACCTTATCATAGTCCCTGGCTGCTGTCCGCTCTGCCCTGGCGTCTTTGCTCCTGGTAAGTGGTGTTAGTGGTCTCACTGCCTGGCTTACTATAATTGTATGCATTTGCGTATTACATGGTCGTCTAATTGTTGCAGCGTTTACTGTGGACTGAAGGTTTTGTCTTAGTACCTAGCGATATATGTATAGCAGTTTTGCTCTGCAACAGTAATTGCATACTTTGCCTAGTTATTGTTTGTCTGTAATTTGACTGCGGATAATAGTTTTTCCTCTCACACTGGCAAGGTTGGGATCTTTTATATCTGGTTATTCTGTTTCTGCTAAGGCAGTATTGGTATCGCTTATGCGACCCACGTGAAGGATTAGGCTTATCCTGTCTCTAAACCCAAAGTCCGCTATCTTGTTTTGGGATACTCTGGGTCTATCTGTACTGTGTTGTAGCTGTTCTTGTGACCATGTGCTCACTGTCCTTGCCCATTTGTTTAAACTTGGACAGGTTGTTAGTTCAACAACGGAGTGGATAACCTTCTTGCCTAGTACATGTAAAATTGCATGCAAACTCTTGTTTTTTGCATGTAATGGCCAACAACTCTGGATATAGCCCATCTCCTAATTAGTATTGATGTTATAGCCTACACGGCTATTGTAAACTGCGCCACCCATGTGGAATGAGACCGAGCATTCTGTCTTGAGTTTTTTCTCTAATTACAGTCCTGCAAGCGAACACTTGTTCCTGCAGGTATATGACTATGAATTTGACCAACTTAAAGTTCTCAGCGATTTTACAGCTGAATCGGCTATTTGCAACCACGCCACCCACGTGGAGCAAGTCGAAACAGTCCTTTGGGTCTTACAATATTTACAGCCGTGCAGGCTAATACCCTTTCCTAAAGGCATATGATCGGTGCGACTGTGAATGTGATCATTTTAAAGTGATTAATGCTTGTACAGCTGACACGGCTTTTACAACTACACCACCCATGAGGAGCTAATCTGAATCCCTGGGAAACTCTATTTTAGGCTCACAGCCAGGTATGACTGGAAGTGAACATGCTTCACCTGAGAAGCTTGACTGAGTGTACTATAGTCGCTTATTCCATCCTATTAACAGCCTGTAATGGCGGCTTGTAGTTGTACCACCATTCCTACTCCTGTTTGAACATGCCTAAGCAATATTCTTCCTTTAATCATTCACTTTACATATGCAGCATTTACTAGCTACCTTTATATTAAATTTTAAAACTGGTAACTACTCGCTACTCACTAAATCTGCAAAGGGTATTTTCTTTTGGGACCTGGCACATGATAAAGTTGCTCTATTTAAGCAGCTTCCAGAAAAATACCTTCCCCAAGATTTTTAAGGGAGTTCATGCTGCACTGCCTGCCAGACAAATATCCCTAGGGAGTGGGGACCCCCTCATTTATTGCTTAGCTTGCACCTCCAGGCCATTAGTGGAATAACATATATCCTTTCTTGCCTAGACTGCTTAAATGCTGACCTTATTCACTGTATTTTTTGTTCCTTTACAACTATCCTGAATGCTAGCCCTTGATTTGTTAGAGACATGCTTAGAATGCCTAAATGTATGTATCTACCTCATACTTAAATGCGAATGTTGTAATATTGTATTTGCAACTACCATGAAGGCTATTCCTTTGAAATGCTAGAGACATGCTTAGATTGCATAAATATATGTACCTACCTCATATTTAAATGTGAATGTTTGATATGTTGCATTTGTTACTGCTTGCTTATACTACTTATATATATGCTGAATGCTAACTTTTCTCTTCTGTATATTTGTCTCACTTTCTCCCCAAAGTACCCAGCTCAACTTTCTCCTGCTCCTAATATAACCACCTACCTGGTGAGATAAGAATCCCATCCAAAGTCCAGCGACCTCATCTACCAGCTTCTTTTCTCAGCACTCTCTATCAAGGAAGAAAGAAAGTATGTTATGGGCTAAGTCCACATTATAAATCAGACCCCTGTCTTCTACTTGCTTCAGGGCTCCAAAGTACACAGTGAGCTTGAGCAGCCAGCTTCCCTTTGCCCCTCCTCTCTATCTACCCAACAGCCAACTCACCTCTACCACTTACCTAAACCCTCTCTTACTATACATCTCTTCTACCACAGTTCTACAACAGTTAGTTCCCTTACACTCTTACCTACAGTACCAGATCTTCTCACTAGGTGGCACCTTTATCCTATCCATCTTTCTCTGACTCTCTCTGTTCTACCTCTGTAATCTCAACGAATTTCTTATATCCTTGACCTGATCCCCTTCACACTCACCTTGTGCCCTTTCAGTACTTTACCCCTCTGGCTCTCCTTTTCGGTAGACTCCTGTACCATCTCAGACCTTCTCCACTCAGATCCTACCTTTCTAAACTGTAGCTAACTGCATTGCTGATAGTTTTCCTTTCTAACTAATATTCCTTGTCTCTACCTGCTCCGTTCGCCCTGCAGGCTCACTCCGTTCCCCTACCCTACCCCCAGTTCCCACCCACCCACAGTGCCTCTACATTTATACCATCTAACCACTCCTACTTTCTCTCCAACCTCGAAACTCCACCCCTTCCTCTGCCCATCTCCCCCCACTTTCATACAACCTCAAAACTCCACCCCTTCCTCTTCCTATCTCCTCCCACTTTCATACAACCCTTACTTCACATCCCTCCCTCCTCCTTACTCAATACCACTACATTGCTTATCAATACCCTAACATGCTTAAAAAATACTCATCCTTCCCAATTCAACTACTACTCCTCCTGAACCTTACCTACATCTACTGTCTTACCCAACCTTATCTCATCACCCACTCACCACTCTCACAAACAACCTGCCCTCTCCATACTTCACAATTCAACTTCTTCAACTCAATCTCCCCTGAACTATATCCCTTCAGCAACAAACTATGTTTTCATTTCAAACTATTCCCCCCCTCTTAAAACCTCATCAACTACTCTACCCTCCATACCTCCCACTACTCTATCAACTTATACTTCTCAATCAAAACAATCCAAATACATCCACTACTTAACTCAACTTCTAACTTCCATCCTTTTATCTGGTGATATACACCCTAACCCAGGCCCAACCCCCTTCTCCTCAATAACTAAATCCATCCTACTTGCATCTCTTAATGCACAAAGTTTAACTAACAAAATTCCAAATCTCCATGCCTGGCTACTCCATAACAAACCAGACATCCTAGCTATATCTGAAACCTGGCTAAAACCACATGTAAAAAATAAAGAGATATTACCACCCAATTACTCCATCATCAGAACAGACAGAACCCATAAAAAAGGTGGTGGAGTGGCTCTAATCTACTCTTCCTCCCTATCTATAATACCCTACAATAAAGCCATTCCAAGGTTCACTAATGCAGAATTAATACTAGCTCATCTTCAGCTAAACAAACATAAATTTATATATATTGCCTCTCTTTATGTTCCCCCTGGAGACAATGTCCCAATACTCAAAGAAATCATCTCCTGGCTATCAACTAACATCTGTAATGAAACTATAATCATGGGAGACACCAATATTAATTGGTCTTCCATTCAGTCCCCTACTCAACCCCTCAACATCAACCTATACAACTACTCTCAACTCATCAACTCCATAACTAGGCCATCCAAAGACTTCACTAGTGGCAGCATTTTATACTGGATTCTAGTCTCCCACCCCCACAACTATCCTGACAGTGGAACCCTCCCAGACTCCCTCAGTGACCACCTTCCCATCTTCGCTAGACGTTTTCCTTCTCCCTTACTAGCTACTCATGCTTACTTAACTACCCGATGTCATAGAAACTTTAACCCAGAAGCTTTCTCTGACACCCTTAAATCACTTAACTGGTACCCTCTAAAAACTCTACCACTTGCAAATGCAATAACTCATTTTAATACTACCTTCCTACATCTCCTAAATAATCATGCTCACTTAATAACCAAAAGAATAAAAAGGAAAGCCACCCCCTGGATTACTAAACGTACACTAGCCACCATGCGACTTAGAGATAAAGCCTGGACACAATGCCAGAGGAACAAATCTACATCTAACCTTAATGAATTCAAAACTCTTCATAACTCAGTTAAAAAGCTTATCTTAGCAGACCGTAAAAACTACTTCGTCCAACTTCAAAGCAACCATAAAACCAACCCACAAAAGTTCTGGAGAGGTATAACTACCCTCTTAAAACCTGGTACTACAGAAAACCCTAACCCCTCCCCAAATGTACAAGACTCTGATCTTGCTACCCAATTCAATTCTTTCTTCATTGACTCTATTTCCAAACTTACCTCTTCTTTTTCAAATAACAATCCACATCCTACCTCCACTTCTCCTCACCCATCTCCCCTTCCAACTTCTTTCTCTCATTCCTCACACTCTCAGCCCCCACCATTTTTCATTAAACCTATTCCTACTTCTACTATAAGAAAACTGCTGCAGAAACTAAAACCATGCACCAATGCCTCCGATAACATCCCCTCATACTTCCTCAGCATAGCTGCTGAGGCCATTGCCCTCCCTATCAGTTTCCTAATCAACCGCTCTATCCAAGAAGGTCTTGTTCCTGAAATCTGGAAAAAAGCTTACATCATTCCCCTGCACAAAGGAGGAAATAATACTAATATTTCCAATTTCCGTCCCATCGCCATCCTCTCTCCCATTTCTAAAGTCCTAGAGAAATGTATCCACCTTCAACTCCTCCCCCATCTCTTAGATAACACCTATTAACTCCTACCCAACACGGATTCAGACCCCATCATAGCACTATGACTGCCCTCCTTTCCTTCCTTGAAACTGTGAATAAAGCTAGAGATTCTGGCTTCACTGTATCTACCATCCTTCTCGATCTGTCTAAGGCCTTCGACACTATCTCTCATAACCTACTTCTTACTAAACTAGCTAACCTAAACCTCTCCCCCTCTTCCCTCAAATGGTTTACCAGCTATCTCTCCAATAGGCAACAAGCTGTCAAATGGAAAAAGGCCACCTCCTCTTTCCTTATCACCCCCACAGGTGTCCCACAAGGTTCCATACTGGGCCCCCTCCTCTTTCCTTATCACCCCCACAGGTGTCCCACAAGGTTCCATACTGGGCCCCCTCCTCTTCAACATTTTCATTAATGACTTTTACCGCTCTATCCCTCTTGCTAACGTTATCCAATATGCAGATGATTCCACAATCATCTGTGCTGCCCCATCCATACCAACTCTTTTAAAACTAACTCAAGATACTTTCTCTACCACAGAACAATGGATGAAAGACAACCATCTAGCACTCAATGCTGCTAAAACTAAACTTATGATTTTTACCTCCTCTAAAACTAAGAATTTCCATCGAAATTTATTCTCCATTACCAGCCAAAACACAACACCTCTAGAGCTGGTATCTGAAACCAAACTACTAGGAGTTCAAATAGATGACAGGCTCAAATTTAACTCCCATCTACTACTAAACATAAAAAAAAAAAACCCCACCAAAAACTTGGCATGCTCTACCGACACAATCGGTTCCTCACCTCAACTACTAAACTTACTCTCTCTACTTCTTTTCTCTTACCCTCCCTTCTCTATGGAGCCCCTCTTCTAACAAACCTACAGTTTTCTCTCAAAACCAAACTGTCCTCTTGTTACAATAAAATAGCTAGATTCGCCACTAGCAACAAATCATCAACCCATCACTGTGAATCTCTCCACAAACTATACTGGCTTGAGCTTCCCAACTACCTCTCCTACACTCAGCTCACCTATGCACATAAACTCATTTTCCAGCCATCCCTCTGTCCCTCCCTCTCCACTACCTTTAAAATGCACCACACACAAAGACTTCTCAGATCTAACGATCAAAACCTTATAGAAGTTTACAGACCCCTCCACACCCCAGGACAGTACCTCCTCTCACACACTGTAGCACGCCTATGGAACTCCCATCCCCCCTCCATTCGTACCACTGCTAGCCTCCCATCCTTTAAAAAATTCACTCCACTCTCATCTAACTTCCACATGGGAATGCTCCTGCTCCCATCCCTCATAACTTACACTTTACTTCTACACTCTTTCCTTTCCTTCTCTCAAATCCCAGGTAACAAATTCTTGCTTACTTCCATTATACAACTCCTTACTAGTATCTAGCAATTCCTTTCCTTACTGAATCCAACTACCTGTCAAAAAAAAAAAAAAAATTATTATTAACTTTGATTGAAATACTTTTGATCAGTCTGTTTTACCTCTGTAATCTTCATGCATTCTGTGTGTGTATAATAATCTTAGTTTGTTTACCTCTGTAATCTTCATGTAATCTATGTTTGTATATTAACCTTTGTGTAATCTGTATGAGGAGCTTTTCTCCCCAGGACTCCATTGAAAACGGGTTCTTCAGACCCAATGGACTATCCTGGTTAAACAACTGCAAATAAATAAATAAATCTGTATTTGTAACTTTGTGCACTGCTACAATGTGGTATTGCTATTTTCAGTATCACACAATGTAGTATTCTGCAGTCTAATAGTGTGCTGTGGCTGTGATACTTTGTAATTGCACATGATACAGTTCTACATTCTATATCCATGTAAATGCAATTTCTGCTATGTTTTTATGTTGCAGCTGGGTCATGGCTTAAAAGGGGGCCTAGGGCTAAGAGCCATCCACCTAATCAACAAAGAAAGAAATAAAAATAACTTTCATCAGCAGTCATTTTTTGCTCAAAAGTTTTCCACTGTACTTTCCATGTATTCTAACATTATTTGCTAGGTGACACCTTCACACACTACTATAACAAATTTTACTTTGAATGTTGTTGTTCTTCTTTCGGCTTTTCCCGGTTCAGCCGCGGTGGTGCAGCGGTAGCATTGTTGCCTCACAGCAAGAGGTTCTCCCGTTCGATTCTTGGCTGGAGCACCTTCTGTATGGAGTCTGCATGTCTTCCCCATGGTCAAGTGGTGTTCGCAGATGACTGCAAACTAGGAGCCATAATAAAGTCCCCAAATGATATGGACATCCTACAGAAGGGCCACACTGAGACAGATGCCTGGTGTCAGAGCCATGGCCTTAAGCTCAGTGCCAAAAAGTGCAGTGTCATCCCCTTTGGTAAAAACTCTGTATCCACCTATGAACTACCACAGAGGCAGCAATCTACTTAACACCGAATGCGTGATAAGAGACCTTGGGACCCAGGTGGACAGTAGTCTCTACTTAGATGGTCACATCGCCACAGTAGTCGGGAAGTCCTTCTACGTGGCACACCTCATCATAAAAGGGTTCTCATCCAGGAAAAAAGAGGTCATTGTTCCCCTCTACTCGTCACTCATTAGACCCATTATAGAGTACAACGCCCCTTTTGGAATATATCTCACAAGACATCTGCAGCAGCTGGAAAGGCCACAGAAGTACCTCACAAAGAGGATTACTGGCCTCAAACAAATGCCGTAAACTGACCGCCTCAAAAAACTCCAGCTTTACTCCGTAGCATATCACTTACTCCGAGGTGATCTCTGCCTAACATATAAAGCTATGTCAAACCCAAAGCTGTTGGACATGCTACACCTAAAGAAATCCCAATCCCTCCAAGCTACATGCTCTAGGGACCTAAACCTTGTCACCACAATAAACAGGACATGCTGGAGGGATAGATTCCTGTCCCAGAGACTTCCTATACTCTGGAACAAGCTACCCATCTATGTCAGGCAAAGTTCTTCATTAGCACTCTTCAAGAAAAATCTTGATGAGTGGATGGGAAATAGGAAATACACCCCGAGGATCACTTCTGTGTCTCTGCTGGACATTGGCACAGGAAAATAACTTTCTTGGATGGCGTAAGCTATGGTACCTTGCTGGCTAGCCTTACGTAGGCCCTTGGGCCGATAGCCTAGTACCTACCTATGAAAGACATGCGTGAAATGGGCGTGCCTTCATTGAAGGTTGGGTGTCGAGCTGGCACCTCGGCATGGTAAAAATCTACTGCCAATCATTAGCGGACCGGAGTTCCGCTGTGGCGACCCCTAACTGGGAAAAGCCGAAAGAACAACAAATTTTACTTTAAATAACTGATACAATTTTAAAAGAATGAGACCTTATTTATATTTGCTGTATAGAGTGACCCAGTGAGACAGCCAATTTCATGTATAGTGTGACCCAATGAGGCAGCCAATTTCATGTTGAACATTAAGATCTGTCTGTAGTGTCTCCATTACATTTACATGAACTCCAGGCAGAGACCTGGATTCCGTAGTGACATTTTTACCCTTTGTATACTGTTAACTGCCTCTAGTATTATTTCTTATAACTGATTCTTGTGTCGCTTACTTTTGATCATGCTCAGTAACTGTGAAGAAAATGTACATTTTGGCATGTATCTTTTTAATCCTGGTGGTTGTATCATGGAAGCCTTTCTGCCATTATGTATTTATTTTATTTATTTGTTTATTTGACATTTGTTGACTGGGAAAGTCCAACTGGGTCAGACACCCATTTTTAAGCAGAGGCCCAAGGAGAAAATCTCCACAAAGTAAAAGCATCTGACATAATAAAGTACAGTGATCTTTACATTTACATGGGGGAGTGTAACTTACAAAGTCACAAAGGCACTCCTATTGACATATAGGCAGTTGATGATCAATTACATATAGGTAGCTGATGATCATTTACAACAGTAATTTTGCAAGAAATACAGAGATAAGGGTTAATACAGTTAATTTATCTAGATACAATACTTTTAGGTAGGCTTAGTGTACAAATTTGAAAAGTAGGTCTACAGGGATTTTTAAGTAGACTGCAGTTACACCTATGGAAAAAGAGATTAAAAGAAAGTAAAGCTTAGCTAATGTACATTAGTAAGACTAACAGTAAGACTAACAGCTAATTTGAAGAGAAAAGGGGGAGCTTAATATTTGAGATTAGGACTCAATAAATCAGGCTGCTTTGTCTTTGCGGGGGAGGGACTGAGAGGGAGGTAGGGTAAAATAGAACTAGAAAGGGGAAGGGGTTGTGTGGAGGAAGGAGTAAGTATAGAAGAGTTAATGGAGAGGAAGGCAGGGAGGGAGTAGGAAAGGGTAGGTTAAGTGGAGCAGGGTTACTAGGTTGTTTTGGAACAGGGACAGATGAAGTAACATTCATATAGAATCCGTAGCTGTTTTCTTGAAAACAAACTTTTAAAATAATAAAACCTGTCTTCATACAGTTTCTGACTAAAACATGTCCTTAATTTGAGAGCTGTAGTAAGAAAGTTTGGTACTTGTAATGACACACCCATTTTGCTATCTTGCCTTTCCTTGTTCATGTCCCAGATTCCCACCTCATTTACCAGTGTTGGCTCTCCTCCCAGCTCAACAGCCACCCCACTCGTAGTGTTGTGAGAGTGTGGTTAGAGAGTAGAGCTTTGTGTACATATACATCTGGAAATAGGGACTGCATTGATCAGTTGATTATGATTGGGAGTAAATGCTCAATGGCAATTACTTATACCTGGGCTTGAGTAGTTGAGTTTGATTATTGACTATAAAATAATACTTAAGCAAAAATACACAGGGAATGTATGCATGTTATGTGTATTTTGTGTCTGTATGTATTCTCTGAGTCTCTCAAACTTCTCTACAGCTTTAGATGATTAGAGGCATGGCACTTTTGACCATATATTTTATTCTTATTCAAGTGCATAGCAACATGAAGTTTTACAAGTGACAATGTGTACCAACTCAAGACTGAAAAAGGAAGCTGTAACAGTGCTGAGCTAGTTACAAAGGTTTAGTGTAACTAGCTGTATCAATGCTCTGCTAACTACAAAGGTTTAGTGTAACTAGCTGTGTCAGTGCTGTGCTTGAATCTGAGTGCAAGCTAGTGGTCCATGAGACTTCACTAACTTGCCCCTATAACTGATATATATTTTTTACATGCTAATGTTGCCAGCAATTATGGCTGTTTATTATTTATTTATATATATATATTTATTTATTTATTGCAACATTTGTAATAAGAAAATAAATTGTAGAACAGGAGAACAACATTTTTCAATTACATAAGGAAAATTAACGTTTAAAAAAAAAATATATATATATATAAAATCATGTGATGCCTAGACTGATAACTATTTAACAATTTGGTACTTTCTAAAACATATTAACAGATACAGCGAAACTAAGTGCAAAAACAACAAATGCTGTGTACAATAACACTAGCGCGGGAGACAAACTTAAAATAGAGACAAAGTTAAAATAGTCATTGAGATTGCAGAATTTATTTTACTGTCTACAAAGATTAATTGCTGCTTTCCCTCAAGGAGGTATAAATCTCAGTAGATGAGAAGTGGAACATTTGTTAAGGTCTGAGTGAAATTTCTTGTCATTATGGGTATTAAGAATCTAACTTATTTTGACTGGAAAGCTTGAAATTCATTTGTTGTTATTGTTTATGAGCTAGGGCAGGGACATCTGTCCTCATAAATGCCCAAGGGAGAGGGAGAAGTATTTGCCTGTTGAAGACTGAGATACCTACCCCATGCCACCTTAGCTGGTAACCCATCAACTATTTCATGATCTAACATGATTGCAAAACAAAAGTTGCTAAGTTACAAGCTATGGTAGCAGTAGGGATGGGACCATACCTCTCAACTGTCCAGATTTTTGCCTTATGTTTTTGGTCTGTTCCTGACAAAATTTGTGGCTTTCTGGCAAATCACTGTGGATTAAAATTATTAAATAATGACATACATATGAGTTTCAGAGTTCATATCCTTCAGAAAACTCATGTTAACTCAAATTCGGTTATTCGAACAACTTTCTAAGTTTATAAGAGCAATATTTAAAATCTGCAACTATTTTGGACCTTTGTTCCCCCATTATTTAAGGGTTTCTGCATACAGTATTTCTTGCACTAAGAGCTTGAGAGGTATGGTGGGGACCTCTGTTCTTGCTAATGGTCAAAGAGGCAGGAGAAATGAAAATAAAATACTAAATTCTACCAGCAGTGTGGAATATAGGGATAAAGCCCTCACTGTGACCTAGATGTCTCAAGTTTGATTAGCAGCATGATCACAGCTAGACAGATGAGGGTAGAAGTGAGTGACAAATGCAAGACTATTTGCTCTGGGGGAGGGGCTGGTGACCCAGTGTCCATTTCATTACATGCAAGTGGGTGTTTGCAGGTGAAACAGCTGCAACCAAAGGCATGGAATTGATTTACCAAGCTGATGATGATGATCCTCATTAGCATATCATGATAGTGGAAGGACTCGCATACAAGAAAAGGGCATGGTAGACACTTTGGGTGACACAGACATACTCATCTGCCTCTGTGCTGGGCCCACTCCTGTTTAGCATCTACGTCTCCAAAGTGAAAGGCTAATGTCAAAAGCTTCTAGCTCACCAAATATGAAATTACTGTAAATTTGGAGCTGTCATACACTCCCCCCATGATGCAAACATCCTACAATTTTAGCAAACAAATGATTTGTGTCATAGCCTTGGATTAAACTCAACATGAAGAAATGCATTTTAGTGTTGTTTGGGAAGTTGTCCACCCCAAGGTAATTACTCCATTGATAAAACACCCCTGAGAGTCAACCCAGTAGTTTGGGGTTTGGTAACACATATTGATAGTAATTTAGCCTTCGACCAACATGTAGCCAAAGTAAATGTCACCTAACTTGTAAGGAAAGGTATGGCATCCAGGTCCAACAAAGTTCTAGTACCACTCTACTCAACCCTTATCAGACCCATCATCGAATACAATGCCCTCTTTAGCGTGTATATAACCAGACACTTGCAGCAGTTGGAATGCCTCTAAGGTTTCTCACAGGAGAATCCAGGGATGAATTACCCACTCCTACACAGATCACCTTAAGGGCCTAGCTCTTTACTCAGTCTCTACAGATTTCTGAGAGGTTGTCTCTGTCTGGCATATAAGGAATCCTCAGATCCAGCTGTGATGGACCTCTTGCACATCTGCAAAACAAACAGCACCATGAACTGATGATCCCGGGACCTGAACTTTGCCTGCGACATAAATAAAACATGCTCCAGAGACCTATACGTGTCTCAAAAGATCCCCATTCAATGCAACAGGTTTACCATCCATGTGAAGCGGAGTTCATCCCTGACCATTAAACCCTGATCATTGGATGAGACCTTGCAAATTCGCCCCCCATCTGACCCCCCCCCCATATCTGTGATGGATAGAGGCCAACATTGTTAACTAATCCCAAAGTAACATACCTCCCATAACCCTTAGGTACTCCTTACTGACATACTACCACCATATAGATATCCAGTGTATTCAAGGACAAAACTGGAGTGAGTTGCACTGTTAGGCTTATAAGGACCCTGTTGGCCAACAGCATAATACAAACCTGTGAACCAATGGGTTAGGGTTAGGTCCTAAAAGGAAAAAAATGATGGCTGCATGAATGATTACCTTTACAATTGGATGTCACCTTACAGGGAGTTAATGGCTTCATTCATCTAAAAACACAGATGGTTTGCAGATAATAGAGGGATTAAAAAGCATACAAAAATGAAAACAAAAAAGCTCCAAGTTGTCCATTGTTGGCAGCATTCTGCAGCAGCACTTACCACACTACCTTCCCATGGCTCTGTTAGTTGTTCACACTTATTACCAGTTTTTATGTTGTACCTGTTGTCATGCCTTTTAGTCACTTCTTTCTGTCAGTATTGTTTGAAGCACATTGAAGTCATACCACAGGTAAGAAAATTTGTGGTAAGAGCACATCAGGCAGGTTTTCATCCTAAATAATGTAACTGTACCCAAAAAAAGAAGTTTGGAGACAGTTTCTTCAATCTCCTTAAGAAAAGGTACAAATAAATGTACACATATCCATACCAGTATGTGTTTTTTAACACATACGTGCTCATACACACTGCCCATGCAGAGTTTCTACTAACAAGCACTTACTATTGACATTTTGTGTATATGAGACTATCACTGTTGGCATGCTATAATCTGATTTGCTTGGTTTCATGTATATAATGAAGGCTGCTAGTATGAGTGTAAACACTGTAGTAATCATCTCCAGTTCCATACATATAACAAAGAACCTTTGAAAATGATGTAATGCAAATGAGTGTAAGTGAGCAGGACCTGCAGCTTTTCAGGTAGTTGTAATGTTGGGGTTTGTACACCATAGGATCTGCCAGTTTAGAGTACACTCATTGTGGCTAGCAAATTTGGGCAGAGTTGGTTTGACTACTCTGTTTGTTTTTCCTTTCTAGAATCCTTTTTATTTCCCTGAATGCTTTAGTGGGAAATGAAGTTTAGTAAAATATGGTAGACAACTTCTGATTCCTTTTATTTTGGCAACATTTCCAGTTTTCCCACATATTTGCTTAACATTTGTCTCTTTCTCATGTCCCTCATAATCTGTTACCTCCCCCAGCAACTCCTCCCTTACACATACTGCTACCCCTCCCACAAACATGTATCTACCCACGATATATATATGGATATATATATATATGGATATATATATATATAGATATATATATATATAGATATATATAGATATATAGATATGATGTTTCACCAAAGCAGAGAATTTCCATATATATCAGATGTTTCAAGTTGAATTCCCAGTCCCAGAGTAGGACAGGATTTTCCAGAACTGTCTTGAGTTTAATACTTTGACTTCTTTCTGTCCCCTCATGATTATAGAGGGCACTGCTAACACAGTCTTCTCATATGAACTTCCTAATGGAATAGGATAATACAGTTGTGTGGGATGCTCAACAATAACAGATCTGCAAGAGCAAGCATTTCTTCATTTGTTGACCTTCTTTCCATAAGAAAAAGGCATTAAAACACAAATAAATCTCCAAGTGCAATTTTGGTTACATTATTGCATGTAGTTATGAGGTAATGGTGTCGTGTTTTACTTTTACAAAGCTCACCATCCTGTAAGGCCAGTCCATCATTTATTAACAAATTAAGGGGGTAGTAAGCATGACAAGCCAATGCCATTCAAGAAAGGGCTGAAGTAATTTCTTAAAGAAACCTAAGATGCTTGAGCTGATGAAAGATTTGAATATGCAGCCATGAGGCTGATGTTCGTTCTACCTGACATGAGACTAACATAGGCTACAGTTAATCTGCAGATGCTGCTAATGAAAACTACAAAGGGACTGAGAAAGGTAAGAATATCCATGTATTGTAAATGACTGGTTAAATGTCCTCGTGTTTGAGATCTATTGTTACACTTAGTCCCTCATTCGCATGTACTTTCTGAATGATCTCAGATCTTCTGCTGGAACTCCTGCTCACGTGTCCCATATCATGTACCAAGGAAGTCACCAGAATTTATTGTACATTTTGTCTTTTTCATGCTGCTGGCCAGCCACCCCAGTGAGCATTGTAATAGTTGCCTCCTCCCGTGGTATAGTACATTTTTTTTTTTTTTTTTTTTTTTTTTTTTAAAGGTTATCGGGTATGCTGCTTAGTGCATATAGTCTGGGCCGGAATAGATTGATTATTCAGTACACTTCCTTAAAAGGCAAGGTAGTTTTCTGTCCCGTAATATCAAATACTTAAGATACATTTTATAAGACAAGACATAATTTGATAATTATGTAAATTACACTGTTATTAATGTAAATGGGAAACTTGCCCTCTCCTCTTTAAGTTAAAGGCAAAAGTGGCACTGTAAATGCCCAAGGTGCAGAAATCTTTCAGAGCAGAAGTATACATGTGAGCAGTTACGTCTTGAGTATAGTTTCTAAACATATAGTACATCATCCAAACAAACTGTTAGTAGTAGAGGGGAGCAGCTTACCAGTGTTGAATTTTTAAAGTGGGAAGGGGTGGGCAAAAAATGAAATAGTCCAAAATTATGAGAAATGTGTAAAGCAAAAAAAAGTGAACACTGTAAGCAACAAAAAGGCACTTTGAAAATACGATTAGGCAAAATCAAAATAATTGTGTTGTAACAAAGGGATTCAGGTCTGTTAGTGAAGATACCTGCATTGAGAAAGTTTTCAAACCTGAGGAGGACATAATCATTTTGTAGCCTGGATTCTCACTGATGATAGGATGTGACAAAAGAAGATAGCATAATATTGGGACTTGTTTAGAGACACCTGATACTACTTCTGATATTATGTCTGTCGTTGTCAACATTTTGTGAGAAAAGATCAGAACATGAAGAAAGTCAAGGTGCATACTGCCATGAATGAAATTCCTAAGACACATGGGGACCTGATTAGAACAAGCATAGAAGGATAATTACCGTAATAAAAAGTGCAATGTAGGAGTAATATGGATGTTCTTCATTCCACATTGCTGCAGTCCTAACTATTGGGTAGTCCGCTGTCCAGTCGGCCAGAATACCAAAGTATATGGCTGACGTCGGTCAGGGCGCATTAGACTGACGTCAGTACGTCAGGGTACTAATGCGCATGACCGACGTCATATCCTCAGTCTTTTTTGCCGCATGGTCCGATGCAGAAGCAATTTTGCGAGTGCAGGTTGGCGTTCTGAAAGTTTCTGAAGTCAGAGTTTCAGACCGAATCAAAGTTGGCTAAGTACCCGTTGGGAATATTTTGTTTTTTCTTGCCTCAGTATTTAACGGATGTCAGAAAAAGTGAATAACTGTATTTCTTGTGGGAAACAGATACCTCATAGGGACTACCATACTTTGTGTATACCTTGTTTAGGGCCTGAGCACGACGTTGTTGGATGCCGCTCTTGTGCTAGATTTAACAAACGCACTATTAAGAGAAGGTTAGACTGTGCCAGGTTAGTGTTTGGGAAGCGTTGTAATTATAAAATGCCGCCGGATGCTCCGACGCCGGCTTCGGCTAAAAAACGCAAGGACAAAACAGCAAAGCCTAGAGTGGAGGAACCGACAGTCCCAGACGTCGGTTCTTTAGAGGGCTCAGTGGAGCCGGAGGTTTTGCCAGGTGTTTCTTTGGAGTCTCAGGGAGAGACTTTACTGTTACAGGATGTATCCTCTCAGGAAGTAGGCCAGGCTGAGGGGGCTTCTCAGGTGGCTGTTCTTCCCTCTCTTCCTAAGGTGGTCAGAGCCTCCCCTTCTGTTTCCAAGGCTTCTCTGAGGGGCAGGCCGAGTTTTGCTAAACAAGGGGGAACACATTCTTATCCTCTATGCAGGCAAGCAATGATTATATGGGAAACTGCGCTCAGCTTGCAACTAACTCTACAGGCAAGGTTTCTGCCGGGAGCACAGAACTCCTTAGCAGATGTGTTAAGCAGACAAATCATGGATCCCCACGAGTGGAAACTGGATCTTCATGTATTTCAGAAATTGACAGTGTCATGGGGAACTCCAGACATAGATCTGTTCGCTTCTCCACTAAACCACCAGCTGCCAAAGTTTTGCACAAAGGGGTTTCATCACACAGCTTGGAAAGTGGATGCTCTTTCTTTCAGTTGGAAAAATCTTCATGTGTATGCCTTTCCACCTCTGCCTCTTCTTCCAAAGGTGCTCCTAAAGGTCAGACAAGACAAGCCAAGGATGATTTTAATAGCTCCAGATTGGCCTCGGCAACACTGGTACCCATCATGCCACAATATAGTGAATGCAACTTAAAAGCTGAAGTTAATGAGTATTTGCAAATAATTTGTGTCGTTTCTTGCTAGCATACATCCTTCTTGGATGACAGTTACTTATATGCTAAAACTTGTTTACATCTGAGTTCAGCAAGAACAAAAGTTTTGAGCTCAGATATTTATTTATTTATTTATTGTATGTAGTGGGGGAGCTTAATGCAATCTGAGAAAAAAAGTACAGGTGTAAAAACTGGGCACAGATATAGCTTCAAGGAAAAAGAATTGTATGAAGTATTTTTTAGAAGAAATTATGTCCATGTAGGCATTATAACTGAGGCTTGGCTAAGGGACAAAAAGCAGAGCACTGTTATAGATGATTTTCAGTCTTTTACTACTAGCTGCAAAAGGAACTTGAGGCTGACTTAATCATTTTGTAAGGACAGTGGAAAGGCAGATTGCCTAAGTCTTAACATTAATAACTACTGTAATTATATATGATTTGCTTACAGTCTGCACACCACTCCAGGCAGTGGCTACAACTGAAGGATAGCTTTTTTTCCTGCTGAAATTAAATTAAAATATTTATGTATAGTGGGTGATTTTAACAGGTCAAAAACTGGAGTGCAGTAGATGAGGTTCATGGAAAGAATTCCTCACATACACATGACTGATAAAACAGCTATGGCAAATTGTGCATAACTTCACTCGCAAGATTAATATAAAGGATGCTGTAATTAAATCCATTAGGATCTGACACAGTCAGTGCTGTCAGCCTGCTCTGCGGAGACAAGATGAATGTGCCAGAATGCAACACACAAGCTGTAAAAACAATGAAAATAATAGACTGAAAGAGTGGGTTTTGGACAGGATCAGAATTTGCTTAAAACATTAGGGGGAGTTCGTATAATAGTAAACAGGGCAGTAAAGTATTGTGCAATGGCATTAAAGAGTTCTCTGAGGTCATCAACTTAACCATTGTGAAATGCACTTCAAACAAACATATCTTTGTTGGGAATTCTAGAAGGCCATTAACCAGAAAGACTGCCTTTTCATTAAGCTAAAATTGACTGCTACTGCTAATTTACTAGGAAAATACAAAAGTCTAACTAAAGAAATCAAGCAGATTCTTTGAAAGAGGTATAATATGAAGAGCTTTACCAGATAAACAAGGAAAGCTAATAAAGAAAAATATGCCTCTAAAAGTATTACTGTACATGTATGACATTATAGCAGATGACGTTGCTGAAATAGTGAGCATATTGATAGACCATTTTGACATACATCATTGAGCAAAATTAACAAGTGTCAAGACTGTATCGAAACCTAAATATTTCAATAAATAAAAACCCTGTTTCTCTTCTTAAGACTTAAGATCGAACATGATCCTGTTCATCTACTGTAACAGATGGGACTAGCTGTTGTAGGCGCTATTCAACTTGGTACCTTTAAGACTTTTTTGGGCTCAAGCTTCTACCCTATCTCCCACAATTTATTTATTTATGCTTGTTATCTGGGGTAGAGCACTGATCACTATGGAACTTTATCACACTCAGCCCAGGAGCAGTGTCTGGTTAAGTGACTTGCCCAAAGTCATATAATTAGTCAATTGAAGCTGAGGGAATCAAACTTTGTCCCAATAGATCACAGGAAACAGGTTGTTAACAGCTCCTTAATCCTCTAAGACAACTGCCAGACAAGAAACCTGTTGTGAAACCAGTGCTCTGTGCCTGCCTGCTTGTCCAGATCTCATTTGCCACCGAACACCAAGCATCTGAGAAACAGCCTCAGACTATAGTACTTTTTACCAATGTTTTCTGGACCTTATCACTAAATGTTAAGTTGTCTATCTCGCCTTCATTCTTGCTGGATGGGTTCGGAGCCGACCTCGGCTCCGACTCGGCCACTCTAAAAGCTCGAGAGTTGGTTCCACCGGCTCGAGGCTCCCCTTATATCCCACAATGCTAGGCGAGAGTTACCTCAGATCTCGTTTGCCGCTACAGCTTCGAGGTTGGTTGCTTCTACCGGTTCCTGGTGAGTGTTAGCTTTTTCTTCTAAAAGTTACTCTTTTTCCCCCTTTTTTAGTTAAATTCTTCCTAGATTAGTCTAGATCATAAAACTTTATCCCCGACCCTAATTTTTCCCGTTTTTTTACTAAAAGAACCTTTGGTTCTTCCTTTGGGCCTTTGGCCTTCCCTTCCCTAGTGGAGTGTTTGTGTAGTTTACTTTAATTTTTTGTACTTAAATTCTAGTATTACTACTAAAATTATTATTTTTTGCTGACAGGGTATAACTTGTGTGTTTGGGTGTGTGTTTGTGTACACCTGTCAGTTAGGGAAATGTCTAAAGAAGCAAAGGTCTCCGGATTCAAGAAGTGTGATGCGTGCTGTCAGAAAATGTCTCTGACAGACGCTCACACTTCTTGTGTCTATTGTCTGGGGCCTTTGCACCTGCAGGACTCCTGTGCTGTGTGCCATGACTTCAGCCCCAGGGTCCTGCAGGAAAGAAAAAACAAGTTGATTCTGAGAGGCTTATTGAAGCCAGAGGATTCCCTGTCAGTTTCAACAGGGAAGCCCTCTAAGGCATCGAGGTCTTCGGCTCCGGCTTCTGAGCCGAGACCTCAGGTTGTTCAACCTTTGCCTTTATCGGCTCCGGCTGGAGCCGATAAGTCTCAGTCCACAGTTTCTGTGGCTTCCTCGGCTCCAGCCGGAGCCGAGGTTATTGAGGTACCCGTGTCGGCTCCGACCAGACCTTCGGAGCCGACAACTAGAAAGAGGTCTAGGTCACCTTCTCTTGGCTCCGTTCATTCGGCTCCAGGATCTCCCCTGCTGTCTGAACGGAGCCAAAGGTCTCATTCCTCTAGGTCATCGAGGCTGTCCGATCATGACCTTCAGAGAGTGGTGAGTCGACTACTTAAGTCCGAGGCACTAGCCCAGATGCTTCAGAGCCCGACTCATCAGTTGGTGCCTGCCCCGGTCCATCAACTCTTTCCTCCTTCGACTCTTTTGAGTTCGGAGCCGGGTCGTCGGAACCGAGACTGTGATTGCCGGAGCCGAGACAATTGTCTTCGGCTCCGTCGTCGGCTCCGTTTTCTTCTTTGGAGGAATCTCGGCGGACTTCCCTCGTCGGCTCCGAGGGTGAGTGGCATCGGACCCTTGTCCGACCCCCCTCTCCCTCTCGGTGCTTCGGCGCTGGTGAGTTCGGCTCTGACATCGACCTCGGAGCCATCACTGTCGGTGCCGAGGGGGGTTCTTAGCTCCTCGGAGCGGGGACCTCTGGCTCTGCCTGACAGGGGTGCATTCGAGGTCATGCGGAGTGTGTTAGAGCCTGGCTCTACTCCACAGTCGGCTCCGTCCGCCCCTCCCTCTATGCTGCCTCAGGGTAAGTCGATTCACTCCCTCATCCCGGACCGCAGAGAGCCAGCTCCTCAGGAGCCCCCTGTGGGGATTTCATCCTCTTCCGAGGCCTCTCCTGATTTGGCAGAAGAGCCCCTCGGAAGAGGAAGTGCAAGAGGAAACACATTGACTCACCTGAGTCTATCACGTCAGACACAGATCTGGATGATTCTGAGGGTTCCCCGTTCCCCTTCTGAAGATGTCTCATTTGCAGACATTCTGGAGATCCTGAAACAGAGGAAATTGGCCAGCCCTCAACCCTTCGGAGGACGAATCTGTGTATCTTGAGGCGTTTGGCTCTCGTCCTTCCACCTCCTGGGTGTCCCCCTTGACCCCCTCATGCAGGTGGTTGCTAAGAAGGCATGGACGGCTCCTGATTCAGTGGACCCCACTCCCAGGAGACCCTCTAAATTCATCACAGCTCCATCAGACAAACAATTTTTATCAAAAGGAGTTTCTGTGGATGCTATGGTGGTAGCTGCTGCCACAAAAAAGGAACTGGCTGATCCTTCAGTGCCTGTCCATCCACCTAACAAGGAATCTAGGTCCATGGATAGGTATGGGAAGCGGATGTTCTCCTCAGCGACATTTACCATGCGTTCGCTGAATTACCTGTGCCATTTCACTCGTCTTCAAAGGGACTTGATCAAGGAAGCGAGTGAAATGTTAAAGGATCCTACAGCTGCGGGTTTCCAAGATAAAATGAACACGCAGCTGGCTACCCTTAATTCCATATCTAACTCCTCCATGCGCCTCCTCTCTTATGCGGCCGATGGAGTGAGCAGAGCCGCAGGGACAGGTGTAGCCTTACGTAGGCACGCCTGGATGCGGCTATGCAATTTTGGACCCTTTCAAGGCGTCTTTCACGAACTCCCTTTTGATGGATCATCTCTCTTTGGTCCTCAAGTGAAAGAAACCCTGACTAGGTGCGAGACTGATGGCAAGACCCTTTCTGCCGTCGGAGTCCGGTCTGCGACTCCTTGTTGGCCTTACCCCAAAGGCCAGAAGGCTGGGTAGATGTGCCTCCATAAACAATCTCAAGGGACTTAGCCTGGCGCACAGAGTCGTTTTCCTACCAGAGGCAGAGGTGGGAATAACAATGGTAGACATCGCCCTAGGGGCAGGGGGGGTCCGCAGAACCAGGGCAATCGGGAAGCCTTTCCTGACAAGCCCTTTCAGCACCCCTGAGGTGTTGCCCGACTGCCCATCTTCGGAGGCAGTCGGGAAGATTGTCACTGTACCCAGAAGCCTGGCTATCCCTGACTCAAGACAAATGGGTACAGTCCATCATTTCGAAGGCTATTCTATCCCCTTTCTTCGTTTTCCAAATCAGTCAAAAATCCCTTCCAGATGTTCCACCCGCTCAAAGGGATATAGCAGCTTTGGAAATTTCAAAACTGCTTGCAAAAGAGCAATTCAGTCAGTGCCAGCAGACCAACAAGGATCCGGAATCTACTCAAGGTTCTTTTTAGTTCCAAAGAAAACAGGGGACTGGAGACCGATTTTGGATCTCAGTGTCTTGAACAAATCAGTCAAGAAAACAAGATTTCGGATGGTCACGCTGCAATCCATTCTTCCCCTTTTGGGCAAAGGAAACTGGATGTGCTCTATAGACCTTCGGGATGCGTACTATCACATAAAATGAACAGGCGCTCCAGAAGATTCCTCCGCTTCAGGCTGGGAACTAGTCATTTTCAGTTCAGGGCCCTGCCCTTTGGTCTCACCACTGCCCCCAGGGTGTTTACCAAATGCATGGCAGTGGTAGCTTCTCACCTGAGGCGACAAGGATTCCAGGTGTTTCCATATTTGGACGACTGGCTTCTCACAGCTCCCACCAAGCATCTCCTTCTGATGGCCAGAGATTATACTTTTCGCGTTTGTCAAAAACTGGGTATTTCAATAAATTGCGAAAAGTCTGTTTTGTCGCCTTGTCGTACTATTACCTACATAGGCGCAAATTTAGATACTATAAACATGTCTGCAAGGCTAACGAACCAAAGGATATCAGACATTCACAAATTGGTGTCACTTCTTCTCAACAACAACAGAGTCAAAGCCAGGTTAGTTCTAAAGGTGTTGGGAATCATGGCAGCGGCCATACCTCTCCTTCCATTGGCCAGATACCACATGCGGATCCTTCAGTGGATGCTTTTTACCCAATGGTCATACAAGGAACTTCCAATGTCTCACACCATTATGATCACGCAAGCGTGCAAAAAGCATCTCATGTGGTGGATGTCTTCCCCCCAGCTCCTGTCGGGAAGACCATTTGTTCCACCTCCTCCGGTTGCTACTCTGACAACGGATGCCTCCCTGATCGGGTGGGGGGGGCATTATCAGGGCAGGCAGTCCAGGGCACATGGCAACCAAACGAATGCCACTTGCACATAAATGTTCTGGAGATGAGAGCAGTGCTTTTAGCGTTGCAAGCCCTTCAAGACTCTCTTCCCTTGGGAACGATTGCAATCCAGACAGACAATATGTCTGTAGTGTGGTACATCAACAAACAAGGCGGAACCAGATCATACCCCCTGTGTCGAGAAGCACTCAGACTGTGGCAATGGGCGATTTCTTCTCAGCGTTTTCTGATAGCAACGCACATCCCCGGGAAGTCCAATCACATTGCGGACAAATTGAGCAGAGCCATACTCATGCCTCACGAGTGGTCTCTGAAAGACTCTGTAGTGAGAGAAATCTTTCTCAAGTGGGGTCAGCCTTGCTGCGATCTTTTTGCTACTCCCCAAAACAGCAAGTGCAGAGAATTCTTCACTCTATTCCCTTTACCAGGCCAACCCAGCAGGGACGCTCTAGTCCAAGTTTGGCCCCGGGGACTTCTGTATGCATTTCCTCCTTTCCCACTGATCTCTCCAGTAATACAGAAAGCTATCGCTCAGAAGGCCTCATTGATCCTCATTGCTCCTTACTGGCCTCGACAAGTGTGGTTCCCCTTTCCACATCGATTTCTTTTGGAGCGACCGTGGAATCTGGACCTAGTTCCAGATCTTTTGATCCACCAGTTGGGTCAGTTTCATCGCTCCCTCCCCTCTCTGAACCTCACTGCTTGGTTCCTCCAGTTCCAACCGTAGCCAGGCTTCCTCAATTATCTCACTCTGTTAGAGATATATTGATAGCTTCCCATAAATCTTCCACTCGAAAGATTTATTTGAGTAAGTGGAAACGCTTCTCATATTGGGCACAAGGAAAGGACATAGATCCTTTCACCGCTTCCATCCAACTAGTCCTTGATTTTCTAGCTGAACTCTTCCATGCAGGTTCATCTCCATCTACTCTTAAGGTTCAATTGGCAGCTATTTCTAATTTCCATGTGGGCATTTCTGAATCTGCCCTAATGTCCCACAAACTTTGCAAAGCCTTTTTGAAAGGAGTTTTTCTTCTCAGACCTCCTATAAGAAATCCTCCTTCTCCTTGGGACCTAAATTTAGTTCTTGCTTCTTTGATTCTTTCCCCTTTCGAACCTGCAGCTTCATGTTCCTTGAAATTATTATCATGGAAAACTCTCTTTCTGGTGGCTATCACATCAGCTAGAAGAATTTCAGAACTTCAAGCACTCAGTTGTCGTTCTCCTTATCTTGTGTTCCATAAGGACAGTTTCCTTACGAACTAACCCGTCCTTTTTGCCTAAGGTGGTTTCAACATCAAATCTAAATCAAACCATTGACCTCCCTGTCTTTTTCCCAGAGTATTCAAATAGGTCTGAAAAAAATTACACTGCCTGGATGTTCATCGTCAATTAAGGTACTACTTGGATAGGACGAAACAATTCAGAAAATCTGATCAGCTGTTTGTCTCCTATGCGGAAAGCAGAAAGGGACTTTCAGTTTCAAAGGTATCATTATCCAGATGGCTGACATCTTTGATTTCCCTGGTATATGAAATTAGACAACAAAAATTGCCTAATAAACCTAAAGCCCATTCCACCAGAGCTTTGGCTACTTCTTTAGCCTTCCAAGACAGACTGCCTATTGTAACTATTTGTGCAGCGGCTACTTGGGCTACTCCTCACACTTTTATTTCTCATTATAAGTTGGATTTAGCTTCTAGGCATAGAGCTAATTTTGGTTCCACTGTTCTCAGGAGTCTGTTCCGTTAGGCCACCCGGGACAAGGTGCTAGGACGGTCCCATCCAGCAAGAATGAAGGCGAGATAGACAACTTAACATATAGAAGTTATGTTCTTACCATAACGTTCCATGTTAGTTGTCTTCTTCTCGCCTTCTTCTTGGCCCCACCCTCCTTCCCCTGGCCTGGACAGACCTAGAGGAGTTGTGATCGTGACCTCTCTTTCTACCACCTCTTTCTTAGTCATATGCTATTATGCATATTTCTTGGTTCAGGATGTAGGTCACCCTTTTTCTTCCTGTTGTTAGAGGTGGATTCTGTTTTACAGTTATACTGTTACTGTTATAAGCTGGGGTTAGCTTACAAACGAGATCTGAGGTAACTCTCGCCTAGCATTGTGGGATATAAGGGGAGCCTCGAGCCGGTGGAACCAACTCTCGAGCTTTTAGAGTGGCCGAGTCGGAGCCGAGGTCGGCTCCGAACCCATCCAGCAAGAAGAAGGCGAGAAGAAGACAACTAACATGGAACGTTATGGTAAGAACATAACTTCTATTTTCTGTCTTCAGTCAGATTTTTTATATAGTTTTTAATCTACTGTGTATACAGGTCAGATCCTTCCTTCCTTCCCTTTTAGTTGAAGGATTATTAGTTTTGTCTCCCTGTGCTGTAGACTAAGGCAACACTGTTTGGTCTTAGAAGTGTTCATGGAGTCTTTACTTTTGATGGTTTGTGACATTGTGACTATTTTGACCACTTTTTAAATGCAGCTAATGACTTTTATTCTTTTGTAAAAGTGGATAAGCAGAATAAACAAGGTAAGTATTATTGGTCTAAAACATGCCAGAATTGAGCACAAGACCTTACCTCTTGATAAACATATTTTCAAACTTGGGGTAAACATTTAGATGCAGAATGCAGTCTTTTTCAATTGTCTGTTTCTTGCTTCCAGCAGAACTCACTATGCTCTGTCCATTTAGACCTCTTTGTTCTGTCTGCAACCTCACTGCTCATTCTTCAACCCCTAATTTAAGGGTAACTAGAGAAAGTTCCCTTCTGATGTTCTATCTGTATGCCTTCTGCCTACCCCACGTTTGGTGCCAGAATAACTGAGGCTTGTTTTCCCACCCCCTGTTTGTGTGTATCTCATTGATTAATTTGATGTTATCAGATGTTCTTCGTGTTTCACTGTTGCAGTCGTCACACTTGGATTATCTACCTGGAGGTAGCCCTCAGTCGGACTGAATACCAGAGTCTTGGGATTTCTGCGTTGGATGCTTTCGCCTCTTCCATGACGTCAGGTTGTCAGGGGTATAAAACATGCAGCCAAAGCCATTACATCAGTCTTTCTTGCCATGGAGGAGCCCGAAGCAGAAGTAGTTCGCAAGTGCCGCTCGGCCGCTTCCTGAAATTTTTATTTTTCGAGTTTCAAACGTGAAGTCTTCTAAAGCTAAGTACCCTGTTGGGGATCCTTTTTTCTTGCTGTAACCAATGTCAGAAAAACTTAACAGTTGTCTTGCCTGTGGAAAGCAAGTACCTCACAGAGATTTTCATTCTTACTGCATCACCTGTTTAGGCCCAGACCATGACGTCCCTCACTGTCGGTTTTGTGCCTTGTTTAATGCTTGAACCATTCATCGTCAGGCCATCTTTGTCACTAAATTCTTTTGCGCTCGTTCTCCGTATTTCAAAATGGCTTTGATAAGCCATATGACTACCGATCTTCCAAAAAAAATAAAGATAAAGACAGAGCCAGACTGCATAGGTCCAAAACTGCCGACGACGCTAACGTTAAGCTAGTCGCCAGTCTGGCGGTACTCAGTGAGGCGCCTTTGCAGCCCCTGATGCCTGCTTCTTCAGATTCGCAAGCCTCTGCTGAGACCCATTTGGAGTCCAGTATACCACGAGATGCTTCTTCGACTATGGAACCTGTGGCTGTCTCTACCATGGATGGGTCCGGAGCCGCTGTGCAGGCACCGGCTTCTAAGGGTGTAGTCCGACCTAGCGATGTTCATATTAAACCGAAAACTTCATTTTTAGCTAAAACTACCGAGTTTCTCAAGCCCAGAGTTCACACTACACCTAGAAAACTGACGACCAAAGTGCATGTCAAGCTCCCAGGCCACAAAAACAGATGTTTAGAATGGCTGAAGACCTTATTACTCTAATTAGGGGAAGCCAGCCTTCCCCTGCTAAAAGACAAAGAATTGAGTTTCCTTCTGATTCTACAGACCAGGGGTCTGATGACTTTGACCCTTCTGATTACCAGGACATACCCTTATCAACCTATGAGGATTCAGATGCAGAGGAATCCATTCCCTCTGCCTCCCCTCCAGAGGATTTTTCTTTTGGTGAAACCTTGCATACTTTAAGAGAGCATTTCCGCTGGGAATGCCAGGACTATCCTCAGTCCAAAAAGAGAATCAGAGAATTTTTAGTGTTGCCTCAGCACAGGCCTCTAGCTATACCCCCTGTCCTGGATATTGTAGATGATGTCTTCATGGAATCCAGTCTTTCTCTTGACAATTTACCACTGGCCCCTAGAAAACCTGACAGGTACTACAGAGTACCTGATTCTCACAAATTTCTCTTTAAGAATCCTACTGAGGATCCAGAGACCATTTCCCAGGGACCTAAAAGCATTAAGGCTACTACAGCCAAAAACCCTACCCCTTCGGACAGGGATTCAAGAGCCATAGACAGATGAGGTAAAAAGGTATATACCTCTGCAACTCTTGCCATCAGTTTTGAATTGCCAGTTTCACATGGTACCAGCAACATGTTATGGAACTGATTAAACAAAAAATGGTGTTACTTCCAGATTGTGCAGAAAATAAGGATTTACAAGAGTTAATGCATTCTGCAAACCAAGTTAGTAAACATACTTTGCAGTGTGGTTTTGATGCCTTCGAAGCATCTTACAGGGCTGCAGTCACTGGGTCTGTACTGAGAAGGCATGCTTGCCTGAAGGAACAAATCTTGCCAGATCATGTCAAAGCAAAATTACTAGACGCTCCTTTAAATCAGGACCATTTTTCTGGCACCAAAGCAGAAAAAGTTCTTAAAAAAAATAGAGGAAAAAGCTAAATCTATGCAAACAGTCAAAGATTTCGTACAGGTGCCACCTAAATTCAGTAGGCATTGGCCTTCTAAAAAACTGGTCCTTTCCAGACCCTCCCAGGCCTTCTCAGTCCAAACCTAGGGGAAACAGACCGCCAAGACTACATTCTCAGAATATGCACATATCTAAACAATGGAGTGCTCCCACCTCTAAAACAGGGAGTGGTAAGCCACCCCCTTATGGAAGAGTTCACAATGACTTGTCAATTATCCTTCCCAGCCATGCCCAATTACTTGCACCCCTGGGAGGAAAACTTGTCCTTCATGCAAAACACTGGATGTCCATTAATCAGGACTGATGGGTCCTAAACATTGTATCCCAGGGATACAGATTCTACTTTCATTCACTGCCAACCCCAAGTGGGTTGCCAAACCTTCCTCCAAACCAGTGGGCAGAGGCTCAAAAGCAAGTACTTTCCCTTCTCAATATCAAGGCTATTAAGCCTGTTCCAGTAGAACAAAGGAAACATACTCCAGACTGCTCTCCGTGCCCAGAAAAGAGGGCTTTTGGCACCCTATCCTAGATCTATCCATTCTCAGCACCTTTCTGGTGGTCCCAAATTTCAAAATGCTTACACTGCAGCATTTTCTCCCAGTGCTAGCCAAGGATGCCTGGTTAGTCACCCTAGACTTAAAAGAAGATTATCTGGACATCGACATAAGGCAGTCTTGCAGGAAATATCTACATTTAAGGGCAGGTTCTATAGACTATCAGTTCTCTGCACTTCTCTTTGGCTTATCTACTGCGCCCAGAGTATTCACAAATGCCTGGCTCCACCCATTGCATACTGCAGGCAGAGAAATATTCAAATTTACCCATATTTGGATGATTGCCTGATTCAGGCAGACAATCTACATTGCTACTTCAGCACCTGGCATTTGTAAAAAGACTCCAAACTTCACTGGGGTACACCATCAATGAAAAGAAATCTCAACTGGTGCCCAGTCAAAAAAATTGTATTCTTGGGAACAAGCTTGGACACAATTTCCCAGATGGCATTCCTCACTCCAGAAAAGCAGGTCTGTTTGACAAACTACTTCAAACTAATAGCCACCAAAATGCAGCTATCAGCAAGGAAAATACTGCAAGCCCTAGGGTTCATGGCCTCATGCATTCTGTTAATTCCATATGCAAGACTGCATATGAGGAAACTTCAATGGTACTTAAAAAGTCTCTGGTGTCAACATTCTCAGGACCTGGAAACAGTGATTCCTATCATACCTTGTCTAAGGGCAGAGTTCTTTTGGTGGGCAGAAGCATGCAACCACAACAAGGGACTGCCTTTCACTCAACCCCTCGCTGCCCAGACAACAGATGCATCAAACTATGCATGGGGGCTCACATGGCAGGCAAAATGCATTCAAGGCAAATGGAGCCCAGGACAAATTCTCCTGCATATCAGTCAAAAAGAGATGCTAGCTGTACAGAATGCTCTGACAGCCTTCAAACACCTAATCCTTCCAGGACAGCCCCTGTTAAAGACAGACAACACCACCACAGTTATGTGGTACATAAACAAGCAGGAGAGAACACATTATTACCCACTCTGCAGGTTAGCCATGGCCCTATGGAACACAGCCTTGAGCAACCAAGTGCACCTACAAGCTCAATTCCTGCCAGGCAAGCAAAATTCACTGGTAGACGACTTAAGCAGAAATCTACTGGACCCACACAAGTGGAAATTGGAGCCCAACTCATTCAAACTTCTAATCCAGAGGTGGGGGACACCAGAGGTGGACCTCTTTACCTCCCCCGAGAACCATAAATTGAGCTAATTCTGCGCCAGGAAATCTCACAGCAGGGCCTGGAAGGTGGATGCCCTATCCTTCACATGGGAAAACCTCTCAATTTATGCCTTTCTCCTCTGCCCCTCCTTTCAAAAGTACTACTCAAGTTCAAACAAGACAGGCCAAGGGCAATCCTTATTGCCCCAGACTGGCCATGCCAGCACTGGTATCCACTCCTTCGCAGTCTGACAGCAGTGCCACCCTAGCACCTACAGCTCACACCTTCCCTGCTGTCTCAGCAGGAGGGACAGATTTTGCATCCACAGTTGCAAACCCTGAACCTTGCAGCCTGGCTTATCCCCTGAATACACCACCAGCAAACCTCAGCAAGCAGGTGCTGGAGGTTATCGTTGAGGCCAGAAGGCCTAGTACTAGGAAATCCTATGCTGAAAAGTGGAACAAATATTCTTCTTGGAATCAGTCTTAAGGAAAGGACACAGCTGTGCCCTCCTTACCTCAAATCCTTGATTACCTAACAGAGCTGCTTCACAGAGGCCTGTCTTTCTCCTCCATTAAGATTCATGCCTCTGTCATCTCAGCTCATTATAATACTGATCAACCTCTCTTTTCTGACCTGCTCGTCAAACAGTTCCTGAGAGGGGCTAAAAATTTAAGGCCCCCTAAGAGAGCTCCCAACCCTGCCTGGGACCTTAACTTTGTACTGGAAAAGCTCACCCTCCCCTCTTTTGAACCTGCTGCTTCAGCGGAGTTAAAATTCCACTCTTGGAAAACAGCCTTGCTTCTAGCCATTACTTCAGCAAGAAGAGTGTCTAAATTACAGGCACTAATGGTTGTGGAACCCTTCATTATTTTCCATGCTGACAGGGTTTCCCTCAGGACTAACCCACCTTTTATGCCTAAGGTGGTATCCGGTGTGGCTCTAAACCAATCCATACATTTTCCAACCTTCTTCCCTAATCCTTAGAATAAAGGAGAAAGAATCCTGCACTCCTTGGACGTGCACACACAGCTCAGGTTCTACTTTGACAGGACTAAATCTTTCAGAAAATCTGACCAGCTGCTAGTCATCTTTGCTACAGGGGCAGAGGGCAAGGCCATTTCAAAACAAACCATTTCCAAATGGATAGCACACTGCATCCATTTCTGTTACAAGCACCATGGAAAATCTACCCCACAGGGGATCAGAACACATTCCACTAGGGCTACTTCCACCTCTGCAGCATTTCTCAGGGGAGTCCCTACCAGGGGCATCCTGGAAGCTGCAACCTGGAGTTCTGTACACACCTTCACCATGCATTACCACCTACCTATTTTTTCTAAATCCAGGGCTGGATTTGCTACAGCAGTCTTACACTGCCTGCTAGCCAGCCCTAACATTTCTTGACTGCCTCCACCCTTCCTCAGCTATGGGAATCTACCCAAGTGTGATGACTGCAACAGTGAAATATGAAGAACATAGTACAGTTGTGTACACTTGCCATAAATGTAGATGTTCGAGTGTATTCACTGTTGCAGTCCTGGTTTCCCTCCCTCCAGCCCCCTGGTATTCTCTATCCTTTCTACCTATCCCCTTTATGGCTATTTTTTATGGCAGTGGTATTTACTTTTTACTTTGAGTGTTCCACACCATATAATAGCTTCCTATTTTGGGGGCTCCTGACATTTGGGGCAAGAAAAACTGATGTAATTGCGTCAGCTGCATGTTTTATACCCCTGACAACCTGACGTCATGGAATAGGTGAAAGCATCCAACGCAGAATTCCCAGGACTCTGGTATTCAGGCCGACTGAGGGGTACCTGCAGGCAGATAACCCAAGTGTGATGACTGCAACAGTGAATCCACTCGAACATCTACATTTATGGTAAGTGTACACAACTGTACTTTCTATTGACATCAGTGGTTTTGGTGCCAGTCAGTTTTCCACTAATGGTCACTAGGGTTGAAGCCACTGACACTGAGGAGTTGACCCTGATCATTGCATTGATACCCGTAGTGCTGTTTAGCACGTCAGCAACTTTGATATTTGATGCCTCAGGCCCAAAGCCACTTGTCTCAGAATCTGTTATTCCTGATGCTGAAGGCTGAGGTTGGGGACGTGATATTGAGGTTCTCAATACCAAAGATGTCTGTGTCATGGAGACCATTTAATGTCAGGATTTCACCATCACATTTACTGTGGAGGGGTCAGGCCTCAACACAACACTTATTGTTGGGTGACCAGTCGAGGGAGCTCACTGTGGCATTGGGCTCGGCTCCAGAATCCAATGGATGTGAACCTGTAGCCTCTCCAGCTTCTCACAAAAGAAGAGCATAACGTTTCCATAAAGGTAGACATAGGTTAGCCAATTTTGACAATTCATCTTCCCCTGTGGGAATTTCAGGAAAAATTGATTCAGTAGGAAGCACTTACACTGTCCTGTGAAGTGTCTCACCACAGATACTGAGACTAATGATGGGAAGGGGCATTCCATTGTTCTTTTCTTGAAGACCTCAACTTTGGGGAAATATTTAAGCTCAAGATAGGAGAAGGTTTGTCCCATAGACATAATCTTTCCATTGGAATACATTTTGTTGGAAGCTTTCTGCCTCACCCCATTATCCTCTTAGGTGGTTCTTATGGCTATCAAAATGGTTACTGTTGTAATGTAGAAGGTGTGGCAAGAGTGAGATGATGCAGTAGCTGCTATGTCAAGGCGATTGGATAGGATATTTCAGCATAACAAGGACTGTGAAGTTTGGCCTGAGACTGTTAACTGCATTGATAGTGGTGTCAGAAAGAACCCTCTGACAAGAGTCTGACAGGCCTACTTCCTGTTAAGTAATCTAATGTACAGCCAGTAATTTTTCTCTTTGGACATTTATTTATATGATGCATATAAGATTCCCATACACATTGTCAGATGAGATGTATAGCACATTGGACAAATTACCTCCTGGCAATCTGCAAAAAGGGTTAGACCCAAATGACGACTACATCTGCTGATTCCAGTCTGTCTGTACAGCTAGCACATAATACTGTTAACAAAGCAGCCTGAAAAGCTGTGTCAGACATAGCCATTCATAAGCATACATGACTCAGGCAGTGTAAATCTGATAAAAACTAAGGCATCTGTCACTAATGCTGCATTTGAATGTACTAAGCTGTTTGACCACAAAGTGAATGTTAAGACCCAGAAAAGCTAGCAAAAGAGTAAGATACTGGCAACTGTTGATGTCATATTTCCCACTCCTCAGGCCACATTCTGCCATAACCAAGAGTGTCAAGAACTTATGATTTAAAAAGAACCAGGAGCAGGACACTGGGCAATTTTATGCTAGAGGTAAACATGGACACAGTGACTTCAAGAATGGAAGTTGTCTTCATGACAGATGTAATCAAAAAATTGGGTTCTCCCTCAAAGGGGACTTACTTGAGTATCTCATTAAGGAGGCAGTAGGGGGTATGTGTCTCTCCACATTCCTGCATGGGAAGCCATAATACAGGACAAGCGGGTAGGGAAAGGAAGAGAAGGGGAGTCATACCTGAATACCACACCATGTCCTTCCTCAGCTGCCATCCTTTAACCATCCAGACACCTCACACTGTCAAAATTGTGTAGCCAAAAAATAATTTGTTGGCCTCCTAGGAAAAAAGTACCATACGGCAATGATTGTTTTCATGGTGCCCTTTTCAAAGTATCCAGTCAGGGTCCTGCAATGGACCCTCAAAGTCCACTGGTCTGTTCTCAATGTAAGTATCCCAAGACAGATCCCATAAAAATATGCCACTCATGCTGTCAGCATTTGGTTTAGTGTTTTCACAAACCCAACCTGGCTCCGAGCAGTGATCCTTTTCCTGCTCCTATGTGTTGCACTCAGCAGGGGCATGTCTGTCCTGGAGTGGGTAGTATAATTTAGGGCAGATAGTCTAAGTGACCAGGTTACAGCATGAAGCCAGCTTGCAGATAAATATACTGGGGATAAGAGAGGTCCTCATCGTAGTGCAGGCTTTCCAAGACTTTACTCCCTTAGAGTGTGATTGACATCCATCCAAATACATTGGCAGTGAAATGATCTACAATACATTCTTGTCCCATATGTCAAGAAGGCATGAGGCTGTGGAAATAAGCATTCTACTCATCACTTTCTCATAACAAACCACATTTCTGTACAAGCCAATTTTCTGTTGGGCAGGTTCTGTTGCTGTTTGTTTATGCCATATGAGTGAGTCACTAAGTCTTTCTGTGGTGTAGTCCAACTTTCACCAGTAGGTAAGTCCTTTAAAACTTCACTTGCCTCCCTGACCAACTCCACAGCATCATGTCTTCTTGACATATGGGGCAAGAATGTATTGACAGATCACCTGCCTCCTTGACCACCTCTAAGTATTACACTTTCTCCCTAATCGAACTACAGGGACAGACATTCAAGGATACCCTTCATTAGTTTTGGCCCCAGGTCTTCTCTCTGCTTTTCCAATGTTTTCCCCTTCCCTTACTTTGAAGTTCACAAAGAAAGTTTTGCAGAGCAAGGCCAAGTTCATGACTATTGCCCTGTTTGGCCTCAGCAAATGTGGTTCCCTTACTGTGGCTCTGTGACTAAGGGAGAACATTCCACGTGAGAGTCGCATAACACACATATCCAGCAAGTTTCAGCCAGACCTTCACTTAACCAAGTAGTTTCTCCCCTCCTAGGGTAATCCAAATCCTGAATTCTTCACAGAAGCCTTCCACTAGAGTAACATGTAGAAATAAATATACTTGATTTTCCCTGTGAGTGAATCCTTTTTTCTTGCTCCAGTTGTGGTTTTGGAATGTTTATCACACATATTTGTATATGACTGAGATTCTCGTTCATCAATCTGCAATTGGCAGCTTTATTTAATTTTAGCCATGGGCTGAATTGCACAACTTTGGCTTGTTGAAAGTCTGTAAGACAATTTGTTACGGGTACCTGCTTTCTGAGACTCCCACTAAAAAAAGCTGTTCCTCTATGCCATCTTAATTTTATACTGGATAAATTAACTTTATGACCCTTTCAACCAAGTTCCAAGGCAAATTTACAATTCCTTATATAGAAAACTTTCTTTTTGGTAGTTGTCAGTTCATCAGGAAGTAATTCAGAGCCACAGATTTTACCCTATATACCTCCTTAGCAACAGAAACCAATTTAAGCCATTCAATTAAATTGTCTGCATTTTTTCTCCAATGCTAGAACCAAGGGGACTATTTACTTTGCTGTTTTGATGTCTGTCATCAGTTATGCTTTTATTTGTTCAAAACAAAGGACTTTATGAAAAAAATTTATACATTTTTTACTTCTATCCGGACAGTAGACTGGGTTTGAAAGTTTCTAATGTCATGTCTTCCTGGTGGCTTTTTCATGGGATTATAGGAAATAACAAGGCATGTGAGTTTTGCGACCATTTACTTCTTGCCAGTACCCACCCTCAGACTCTCCCCCTCCCTGAGTACATTTTGTGTGTATTGTATTTTGTTGTTTCAGATGATGGCAGTTGTGCGACTTTGACAAAGCTTCTCTGCTTTCTTTTCCAAGGCGCTGTAAGCTGCAGGTGGCTCATAAGCACAGGCCTGCTTCTGTCTGCTGCCGTAGAAGGTATTCTGTCATGATGCTACCCAAGAGGATAAGCTGGAGATGCTGTCCTGACTGTGGGATTGAATGGATTTGATCATGTGAGATATGACAATACTAGGCTTGCCATAGCAACAGATCTTTATGATCCGTGTTGTCACCTTTAACATGCCCACCTCACCTTCCCGCATCCTTGTCTGAAAGCCTTTTGGAGGAATGTCTGCTGAGGTGTATAGGATTTTGAGTGGATTATGGTGGCATGCTTGATAATATGATAGTTGGATAATGTTGACTCATTTCTGGGGCAACTGTGAGATCTAGAGAAGCAGAGATGAGTAGAGTATTATAACATCGAGGGGAGATGCAGCCTGGAAAAGTTTTAAAAGTGCTGAGCTGACTAGTTCTTGCAACAGCTAATTCTCTCTGTCGAAGTAGACAGACATGTATCATGTGTCTGGCAGTTACTGCTGATGATTAAGACTACGAGCTGTTAACATGCTGATTCCTGTGATACAGGGTTTGATTCCCACAGCTTGCATTTGCCTGCTGCTTGACTTTAAACAACTCACTTAATGAGGCAGTGGTTTCTGTCAGTTAAGAAATAGGGCTAAGCTCCTCTGTGGTCTCCTGGACTAAATGCCTTATGACTACCTATGAAGAGGTATTGTTGCAGTAAGTACACAGCCTTTATTGTTTAAATCTGGTTACAGGCAGTGAACTTTTAAAAATTAAATGTAAGCATTAAGGAGATAGCAGTCCTGGAGTACACATACTCACAGTAGCATTAGATAAATTTATGTAAAAGCTCATATTCTTATTTAACAACGGCTTAGAAGGCAGCGTTTTATCTACAGAATAGAAAGGTGTAGTGTTCATTCCCCTTTTTAAGAACAATTATGGTAAGTTTATTAAAATTGCAGGTCTGTAAGGTTGTCATTCTTTCTAGTGAAACTACTTGAAAAGATCATTATCAACTGATTGAATGAAGAATTTGACAAACTGCAATTACTGTATAACTTTCAACAAGCCTATAAGAAAGAAAATCAAACCATCATCTGTAATCAGTTCATGGCAAATATCTATGAAGATTTTAATGTCATATTGGAGGTTGACTTGGTTTCCCTTAATTAAGCTGTGTGTTTCTCAAGGCTGATGACTGCAAGCTGATCTCATAGCCAGGAAAATGCTTTCATGCTTTTATAGTAAAGGTATATTCTATAACTGGTTGTTTGATGGGTGCTAACATGTCACAGTAAATAATACTGTTAGAGGTGATGAAGCAGTTGTATCAGGAGTATCAATGATGCCTTTTTTTGTGGGAGCCTGTTTCATTTTGTCACATGCACATCTGATTCAGAGCATTATATCAAAAGTGAACAACTTGACAAAATTAAATAGAATCAGAAAAGACAGTGGTGTATTACAGTAGGCTGTGACAGTCACGGCTACACTTACTAATGGTCTGAATCTTAGACTAAACATGAACAAGATTTAATTAATGACCTATATCAAGAAAAAGCATGATATACATTATTTAGATAATAAGAGAATCAAAAGGGCTAGAGGATTTAAATACATGGAGATTACAGTTAATAGTATTTTTTTATTTTCCATCAACATCTAGATTAAATTTGCTAAAAAGGGTTTTATGGAAATTGGTTATAACAAGGCCAACAGATGCCCTCGTTTGTTCTCTGTGTAGAAGTAAATCAGAGACCATGTTATGGATTCCAACAGAGGATTCTATTAGAAAATGATGGACATAATACAGTGATCATCCAGCAAAACAATGAAATCTGTTAGATATTTAACCTATGCAGACAAATTACAGGTGTTCAGATTATACTTGCTGCATTATAGGAGATGACACTGAGACACGGCCTCTGTGTACAAAGCAAAAATGGACACTTGATAAAATGAATATCTGTCAGTGAAATCAAGAGAATTGGTTCACATAGATATGATAACAGACTTAAAGCAGTCATAATTTTACAAGTGAGCTAAGATACTGACATATAGAATAACTCACCTAAAAATATAATGACCAAAGACTGTGTAGGCTGTTTTAAAATTACATTCAATTCCAACCTAGCAATGAAAAATATTGCTTGTTAATTAAATATACCTAGACCAGGACTAATAAATATTTTTACTTGACTCCTGAACTTTGAACTTTTACTGACTGTCCCCATCTTGCCCATTTGGAGTAAGTTATACTAAGTTGAAGAATGGTGGGAGAACAGTGGATTCTTTAATATGGGCCTTTGGCTGACAGCAGAAGATTTTAGCTTTTCTAATGATTACCAATTCAAATATGTGCTGTAAAACATTTTGCAGTTATGTAAATGTTTGGTTATTTAGTGTTATGGAATTCATTTTTCAGTAAAAGATAATGAAAGGTAATACATTTTTTTGAAAAGTCTCCACACGTTCCCTTTTATTGTACTTGTATGTGCTTACCAAATTGTGTTCTAGTTAACAATGTACTTTGGTGAAAAATAGTCATAACCTGAAATTCCTGAAAGTAGGCATATCTAATGCTCTCATTCCTATTGTATCATTATTATTTGACTCTTGTTGGGCAATAAGCGTTGCTGTGTTACAGCATGGATTAAGTCATTACCATACATCTTCATGTAGAAACAGTGGCGTCTCTTAAATTTGCTGGCTTTAATGTGCATTCCTAATGGGAAGTCACCCTTAATAAATGGCTTGGTAAGCTACTGCTGTTTCATGACATACATAATGCTCATCTGAAAGATAAAACTCATTTAAGTAATGAAAGGCATTTATCACTTGCACACTGTAAACTATGGAGTCTGATGCCACTGTATACTCAGTGTATTTTAATTATGAGAAATCCAAGCATGAATGTGATCCCAGTAATTTGTCTGTGATTGCTACCAATTAAAAGAATAAGTGCATCCTGTACCCTAAACTGTGTAGATTTCCTAATGTGTCGGTTTTCATTTTTTTCTGGTATACAATCATGAACTGATTATTCCAAATATCAAAAGTGCAGCTTTGTAGCCTGTCTTCATAGCAGTAGAGGGATAAAGACCTGACCGTGACAGCGACGACCTGAATTTGATTAGCTGCACAGGTGCACAGGTGCTGAAGGAGTCAGGCAAGGGAGAGTTAAAGTAAACAGCTGAGATTGGTTCTCCCACCCTGTGGAGAGCAGGAAAGGTGCAGTCATCCTGTTGCATTGGCAACATCTAATGGAGTGAGAAGTGCATGACAGACAAGTTATAGGCTCAAGAAATGCACTTGTCTGTTCCAACCTCTGTTTACCTAGCATCTTTTGGGAATGTGTATGGGGGCATGCACACCCCCAGAGTAAAGCCTATCAAACCCTGTTGTCTGTGAGCATGCATGTTAAGTGCGGTAAGGAGAGAAATAACAAACCCCCCTGAAGACTGCTTGGGTGATGGTCTCTCCTCATCTCGCACACCACAGAGACTAAGTGGGTTGATGGGCTGTTACCCCGCAGGTAATGAATAAGTTGATTCATCTCAGGAGGGCTGAAAGTTGGAGTTCACCATGGAAAAAAAATCGGTTTCATTTGGGTGCTGTTACTTTTCAGTCTAAACATATACATATATAGTGCAATCCTAAGAAGTTAGACTGTCTGATTCATTTCCTTTAACTTGTAACACAACAGGACATGTATGCTGTTTGCTGCTTGAGGTGTCTGTTCTAATTCTTCTTTCTCACATTAGAAAAATAAACAGAGAAATGTGAGGATGAAGAGTTTTATCATCTAAACTCACAGGACATTTTGGGGTTAAAAGAAGAGACATTACAACCTTGCAGGATGTGGTTTAGGTAATGTAGAGCTACTGAATGCAGTACTTGGACTGATTCATAATCTAATAGATTAATTTGTATTGAGTTTGAAGTCACATTTGTCTATCATAGGTGGAGAATAAGGAAAGGGGAGAGGAGAAGCTCATTACGTAGACATAAGTAATGAAATATTTCTGACTTGGTACATGCGCATAACTGTACAATAGTGATTTTACTATATGTGTGTTGTGTAACATAGTGGATTATGATCAGATTTCTGATCATAATCAGGTTATTATGTATTTGAGACATGGATACCAAGAAATTCACCTCAAGAGTTGAATTCACAGGTTCACAGGTTCATACTAGGCTAATAACCACTAGGGTCTTTACAAGCCTAGCCAGGCAACCCAATCCAGTTTTGTCCCAGAGTGCACTGGAGACCCATATATGTTGGGGTATATTAGTAAAGAGGTAGCCAGGGGTTATGGGGTATGTTAGTTGGTGATTAATGTACTTAATGGGCTGATGTTTCTCTGCCAGTCATCAGTATAAGAAACTGGTTCAGTATAAGAAACTGGTATACAGACTTTCAGGCAGACAGCCAAATTGATCACAGCTGCAAACTGTAACCAAATTCCAGACAAAGTGTTCCACACTGTGGTGAATGTTGGTATGTATAGCAACTGACTTCATATTATGGTTTATAATTCTAAAATTTGTGGGTACATCCTTATCTCCTGAAAAGACTTTTGGTCATTAATGTTATCACATAAAATGAAACGGTTCTATTCTGCTTTACAATACTTGCGTTCCTAATCATAACGTCAAGAAATCATTGTATTTGACAATTGTTTAAGTCTCTGTTGTACATTTTTATTTTTGGACAAAACTGTCAAAAGTCTGCGACTGTCAATTGCACATGGTCATAAACAACAAAAAGCAAAACAAATATGTAGATATACCACACATGGATTGAGACTACTTACAGCAGTGGTAAAACACAAACCATTAGATCTAGTGACTGACCTTTTTTGGCCTCCATATAGAGAATTCCTAATAAGAGGATTATGATCGTGGAGAACCAATCATAATGGAGCTTCACCTGTTTCATGTACCAATTACAGAAAAGACGTGTAGTACACAAAGTGTTTTACCAGCTTTCAAAGCCAGTAAAACACTTTAATGTTGTCAGACAGATAGCAGGCAGAAACAAGTGCCCTTCTGTGAAACTAAAGGCTTTAAGAGCTCTTTATTCTGCCCAAAATTCTGTTTATAAGTGTGATAGAATGATGTTTTAGCAGCTTTAAAAGTTGTTTAACTTTTTTCCACTGTTATTTGCTGTCTGCGAGTCTCTGCTTTCAGCCCCTAGATCAAGACCTGATCTTAACAGTGCTTTTTGGAGTGCTTAGCAAAGTTTTGTTGAACACCCTTGGTCGGGTCTTGTGATAGAGAAGCACTTAAGTTTACTATTTTTCAAATTTTTGAACATAATCGCTGTCCTCCATGCACTACATGTATTTTATATTTCTTTTTGTACTTTTACTTTCTTTGGCCATCACTGAATAATAAAGGTTTATCTAATTTGCTTATTGGGCAAGTGAGAAGTAACAGCCAGCTTTGCACATAAGTCCTAGTAATTGCTTATGTAATCTTATAGATCTATGATTTTATATTTAGCATGCCATAAAATTGTTGTAAACAGCTTAGTAATGTACAGAATAAAAATGTGGTTATTATAAGAGACCTCTTTTGTTAACCAGCAAGTCATTACTTGTGAGGTCATAGTCTTGACATCAAGGATACTTTTAGATAACAATACAACGTAGTATTAGACTCTGTGACTTCTGCCCTGCAGATGCCTAGCTTATGTGAGGTAGAACCAATTGAAAAAATGTTTTATGTACATAATTTTGCAGTTAACTAGTGAAACTCACCGTTCATTCAATATAATTTGACTATTTTTAAAGCTGTGTATAATATATACACATATATAGTGTAAAGCTGGAATACTTTATAGCTTATGCCTCAAAGAAATAAAATGACTAGTCCTTGTATTTATATCTTCACAGGGTATTACATAGCAGTTTATTTGCCTGGGCACTTTCTACACCTAATCAATACACGACATCCTAAGTTGCTATGTCATCATTTACTGTTAAGTGGTAAGTGCATCAGCCGTTGATGTTCATAAATTCAGTGCTTATGTAATGTGAACTGTTTCAGCACATGTATATTATTCTAGATATGTTTCCGGCTTTTTCCTTTACTTTAGTTGGCGACTTACTGTTTTATATCAATATTCAGCACTACTACCTCTTCTTGAGGAATAAAAAGTGATATGGATGCACAGACGTTTTATTGCTCAACAGAAAGAAACTGTCAAGAGTCCCAAGTAGTGGTTGCAGCTTTCTCAACTTAATCCTGACAATTGTATTTATTAATATCTGTAACTTGATGCTGTGTTAGAACTATGTCCTAGTGCTGATTTCGTATACGTTATAGAAGTACATCACTGAACTGTGAAAGTAGCAGACTCCAAATCTGACTTCAGACCAGTGACAAGTGGAATACCACAAGGTTCACTCCTGGGTCCTCTCCTGTTTGGTATCTACATCTCTGAAGTACAGGCTAACACAGAATGTCTTTGACTAACGAAGTTCATAGATGACTGCAAACTAGGAGCCATAATCGAAACTCCTAACGATGTGGACATCCTACAAAAGGGCCTCACTGAGACAGATGCCTGCTGTCAAAGCCATGCATTGTCATCCCTTTTGGTAAAAACTCTGTACCCATGAACTACCACATAGGCAGTAGTCTACTTAACACCGAAAGTGTGATAAGAGACCTTGGGACCCAGGTGGACAGTAGTCTCTCCTTTGATAATCACATTGCCACAGTAGTCAGGAAATCCTTCTACGTGGCACACCTCATCACAAAAGGTTTCTCATCCAGAAAAAAAGAGGTCATTGTTCTCCTCTACTCGTCACTCATTAGATCCATTATAGAATACAGCTCCCCTTTTGGTATGTACCTCACAAGACATCTAGAACAACTGAAAAGGCTGCAGAAGTACCTCACAATGAGGATTACCTGCTTCAAACAGATGCCCTACCCAGACTGTCTCAGAAAAATCCAGCTTTACTCAATCGCATATTGCCTACTCAGAGGTGATCTCTGCCTAACATACAAAGCTATGTCAAACCCAGAGCTGTTGGACATGCTGCAATTAAAGAAATCCCATGCTCTAGGGACCTAAACCTTGTCATCACAATAAACAGAAAATGCTGGAGGGAAAGATTCTTGACCCGGAGACTTCCCATACTCTGGAACAAACTACCTATCTATATCAAACAAAGCTCCTCATTAGCAATCTTCAAGAAAAATCTTGATGATTAGATGGGAGATAGGAAATTCACCCCGGGGATCACTTCTGTGGCTCTGCTCAACAGGGGCACAGGAAAATAATTTTCTTGGGTGGTGAAAGCCAGGGTACCTTTTTGGCTAGGCTTATATAGGCCCTAGGGCCAATAGCCTAGTACCTACTTATGAACCTATATATGTTTCATATCAAAACTGTATCTAGCTTCAAAAAATAACTGACATATCAGGAGTATTGGTAAAGTTTTTACTTCGTTATAAGCATTGTATAGGAACTGATAAAATGACAAGGCAGCTATTTAAAGATAAAGAAGTGACAAAAGGTGTAGGCATATTCTATGATGAACTGAATGATCATATTAACCATAACATTGTACACAGAAGGTTAAACAAATAGTAAATCACAGTCATAGAATTTCAAAATAATGAAGTTGTGTTGTAGAAAAAAAAAGATCCCATCATTCATAGGTTCAAAGGTTCATATGAAATTGCAAGGCCATTGGCTTAAGGGCCTTTACAAACCTAACCAATATAACCTGCTTTTACCCAATATATGGCCCCTAATATAAAAGGATGGCATGGATTTGTGCCTTTGCATTGAGTATCTTACAGATTGCCCCATTCATAAGGGACATAAGCACTACCCCAGGTGTGAATTTGCGATACCACATCCATTGATCCAAATTGCATTTGAAGCGGGCCAGGGAAAGGCTGTGCTTAATGTGAATAGGAAGCCTGTTCCAAAGACGAAGTACCTAACAAGTTGTTGTTGTTGTATCTTTCGGCTTATCCCGGTTAGGGGTCGCCACAGCAGAACTCCGGTCCACTAATGTTTGGTAGTGGATTTCTACGTGCCGAGTTACCAGCCCTGACGCACAACATTCAACGAAGGCACGCTCATTCACACATGCCTCCACACAGAAGACGCTCTAGCTGTGAATCAAACACGACAACGTCTTGCTGTGAGGCAACAATGCTACCGCAGCACCACTACCACGGGTAAGTACTAATCTTAAAAAATGACAGCATATCCAAATAAAAGAGAATGCTTGAGGAAAATATAATAGCTAAAGTTAAAAAAAGAGGATTTTTGTTCAAACTATGTAAATACAAAGAGAATCAGAATATAGCTTTTATGTATGAATGTATTTATGAATGTAGCATGTTATCAGTCTTGGAAACATTTGCAAAGATGTCAAAAACACAATTGTTCTGGAAACACTGATAAACATTTATTATTTAAAGATTTTAAAGTTAGTAAACGTTCTGGCTAGATACAGAGCTTCACCTGATGTAATGATCAGATGATAGAAGCCAGCCAGTAGAGCTCATCATATAATTGATATCGACTAACTCTGTTGATTAGCCAGTTTACATTCATCTGCATTTTAGCATTGGTTTAACGTTCACAGCCTGACAACACTCTTCAGCCCCAGATACTTGAGAGCCTGAGTATTGTGATGCAGTCATATTCCCAACAATCAGTCTAAGATGTAATATTCCTACTTTTTTTTGATTTCTCCAAGTCTTTTGGGTTTCTAATACCATGACAGGAATGGACCCCATTCCTAAGTCAGAGTACGATTAAAGTTCATGAAATTAGTATTATTTCACTCTTTGATGTTAGCCAAAAGTGCTGTTCGCAGTACCCTCAATGTGCCCAGCAATGACTCCTCCTGCAATTCATAAGGTGTTACATGAATTGGTAACATATTTAAATATGATTGTAAATTCTTTTTTATAAGACCAGTTGCTCCTACTACTGTTGGAACTGTCTGGGTATCTTTCTTCCACATGGCTCTCGTTTCTGCCTGCAGATCAAGGTATCTTATGACTTTGTGTCTCTCTATACGCAAGACAATATAGTCACTATAGGTGTGGCAATTCCAATGATCAATGCTACTTTTGTCTTCTTTTCTTGGATCACTATATACCTGTAGGGATAATCACATTTTTACTAACGCTAAATACAAATTCATGTTCTGCACCATTGTCATGCATGTTTCATTACTTAATTGCTCAGGACTTGACATCTTACTTTTGAATAATGTTCAGAAATTCTGTTTTTTCAGTGTGCAGTTTGATTTCCCAATATATAAAACTAGAACATGTTATACATGTTTGTAGTGCATCAAAAGTAAACTTTTTGCTTTTTACAGGATGTAGAAACTCACATTTATCACAGACATGTCTGCAAAATGTGAATAAATAGCAAGGTACCATTCCTGATAATCTTGAATAAGGTAGCCTGGGGTCTATCTTTACAGCATAACTGCTGTTATAAACTGAGATTATGAATTTTTGTGGAGAGACTTCAAAAGATAGTGAGGGAGGTCATCAGAATTAGTGACAGACTCATAGCAATTGGACTTCAGTGTAAGGATAGGGCAGTGTTCATACGTTCAGCCTGTGCCCCACAGCAGGGTTATGATAGTGAGGAAAAGAATACATTCAGGCAGCAGCTGCTGACCCTGCTAGATAGAGTTGGACAGCATGAGTTGGTGCTGATAGTGAAAAACCTGAACGTACTTAATTGGGACAGATAGAAAAGCGTAGGAGGATTCGCTTGGTCCACATGGGTAGGGCAACAGGGATAAAGAAAGAGAAGTAATTCTAGACTTCTGTCTGGTAAATATCTTGATGGTAGCCAAGACATGATTTAGCAAAACGGACAGTCACAGGATCACACACAAGAGTGGCCAACATGCAACTCAGGTAGACTTCCTTCTAGTAAGGGAAGGGCACTGGGGTAGAATCAATGATTACAAAGTTATCCCCAGTGAAACAGTAATCCTACAGCATAAAAAAGCTGTTGCCACAACCATCTGCAGTGGTCAGAGAAGGCTGTAAATTCAACAGAGACTAGGCTACAGAAATGGAAGGTGACTGGAGTGAAAGCACAAGAGTTCAGGGAAATACTCAGGGCTCTAGCACCTCTGGAAGAAGAGGAAATAGGTGGAGGTGAAGAAGAATGGCAGCACCTCAAAACAGCATGAATGAGGAATATAGAACCAAGCCAGGTATAGAAATATGGTACATAAGGAAAGCTGGTGGTGGAATGTAGAAGTTAAGAAAGTCATCAACAGAAAGAAGGAGTGCAGGAAAAAGTGAGTGATAGAAAAGATGTACCAGGCTAAGAAAGAGTACTAGATGGCTAGCAAAGAGGCTAAGAGAGAGTTGCAGTAGAAAGGAACAAGGCATCAAAAGTGCTGTACTAGCTTCTGGAAGGTGACACAACAGATGGCTGTCTTCAGGTTGCAAGCCAGAGACAAAAAAAAAAAAGAAGATAATCATCAGACACCTTCATAATGGCTGCCAGCAACAACCTGCTCACCAGTCCACAGGATTATCAAACACAGATGGCGGGAGTAATTACAACAGGTTTTGAATGATGAAAATCCCACAAAAGCTGTACTATGACAGACGCCGTCTTTGATGAAAGAAGAAGAGGAGCCCACCCTAGATGACGTAAGAACAGAACTAAAGAAAAAGAAGTCAGGGGAAAGCAGCAGACTGAGATGAAGTCACAGCAGATATGAACACGGTAGTGTCTGGGTTGGGAGAGAAATGGCTCCAGGGGGTACTTGTAGTAGTTCTGAGAGAAAAGTGTATCTCAGGTGAGTGGAGAATAAGCATTCTTGTTCCAGTTTACAAGAGCAAAGAGGGCATTCACAACTGTCAGCAGTATAGAGGTATCAAACCCCTGTAACTCTGCCAGAAAGTTCTGGAGAGGGTGATTGATAAAAGGATGTGCAGAGTATTAGAAATGGATTTGCAGAGCAGTAGGAAATACGATGGGAGATAGACATTTCAGATTCAGCTCAGAATGCAACACAACAGATTATTTGTTTGCAGTAAGAAAAATGGGGAGAAGAAGTTAGAGATGAGTAAAGATTCCAACTGGGCATTCCTAGACTTGGAGAAAGCATATGGAAAGGTCCCAAGTAAGATGATTCTTGCAGTCCTGCAATGGTTTGAAGTCCAAGAAACATTGATAGAATTACTGCAGGCTATGTACAAGGACCCAACAGTACAAGTATGAAGAGTGTTCAGCCTCACAGAGGGGTTCCCAGTGGGAATGGGTGTGCATCACAGTTCAGCTGTGAGCCCACTGCTGTTCATACTTGTGATGGGCTACATTAGCAAACTGGTCAGAGGAGACAAAAAAACAAAGCTGCTGTATGCAGATGATGTTGCATTACAGGCAGACTGAACAAGAACTTCAGCAAATGATAGGGGAATAGAATGCAAAGCTGAAGGCACAAGGGATGAAAATGAGTATAGATAAAATGTATAATGACAATAAATGGAAGAATCAGAAGAAACTGACAATTAAAATAGAAGAGGAGTAGTGGTATAGGTAACAGCTTCAAGTGTCTAGAAGGGGTGATTAAGGAGAAGGGAGATCTGAATGAAGAGGTTAAATCTAGAATCACAGAGGCTCCAGCCACCTGGCACAGAATGCCAGGGGTTGTGTGTAACACAATAATGCCAAAGAAGCTAAAAACTAAGGTGTACAAATTGTGGTGTGACAAGTATTACTGTATGGTACAGAAACCTGGACATGAATGCTGAACAGTTTTGGACTAGAGGTGATGAACATGAAATGCCTGAGATGGGTGGTAGGATACACATTGTGAGACAGACAAAGAAGTGATAACATCAGAGAAGAAGCCCAAGTAGTTCCAGTTACAGAGAAGGTTAAAGAGAACTGATTATGGTGATTTGGGCACATGTGCAGGAAAGCAGAAGACAATCTGGTAAAGAAGATGTTAGACAGATGGGAAGAAGGCAAGAGGAAAGGTGGGCATCTAGCAAAGAGATGGATGGATTGTGTGAAAAAACACCTCTGATAATCCAGCATGACTGTTGAAGAAGGTAGGAGAGTGGCATTAAATCAAGAAGAGAGATGGTGACCTAACAACACGTAGAAAAATGTGTTGTAGATATACTGATACAGACCAGAAATGTGTCCATCTCTACTGTACACATTTAGAATATGGCCAGTCTACTGGCACAGAGATAGGGTATCCATGTGTGTCACTGATGACTGGAATCCACTCAGCAAATCTGACATTAGATGGACAGCCAGAGGAGGTGGTTATGGCCAAATAATGCCTGTTTGCTTTTCTCAGGAAAAGCATTTGAGGAATCCTTTTTTGGAAATGACTAATGGTACTGGGTTGGAATCACCTCCTAAGGTATGTAGTCTCAAAGCAGCATATGACAGACCTATCAGGGTGACATAGGAAGGCACATAATAAGGCTCCATTGCACTACATACATTAGAAGGAGGGGATTAAGGCAAAAAAAAAGGATTAGACTGATACTCAAGACAGGAAGTCTGCTGTCAAATGACCTTAATGAAATATGTTTGGCTGTGGATTTAACAGTTATCTGTGGAATGCAGATGGGGAAAAAAATTGTTTGGCCGAAGACACACAAACCAAACTTTCAAACCCTACATAGTGGGAGGCTGTGCCCCCCCCCCCCCAACTAAATATAGCAACTCCAAGATCGCACTGCAGTGGTGAAAAGGGAAAATTCCCAATGACAGCCAAGCAGTTTTTTCCCCTGGGAAAAATTCACTTGTGTCCATTCAGCAATTTCAGAGGTCGATATTTATGTATCGATAAAGATATGTTTGGTTAATTCATCTTTCGACAACATAATATAGACCCGGAATTCATGGATAGGTAATATGGACTTGGCTAAAGCCTTTTGGGATTAGGGACATAAGGTACTCAAAGCTCCCCTTTTAACATCTTTAAAAAAAGGAAGTTAGAAAGGTGTAAAAAGAAGAATTAGGGGGATGGAGAAGGGATCTATTTGCCTATATGTAGCTTGAAAAAGAAGAAATGTAGTACATCAGCCATCGATGAGTAGAGAGAGAATGTAACACTGGTCTGAAGTAATGGTATCCACTGAAGTATGGAGAGGAGATCCTGTCTTGGGAGCAAGTCAAAGAGCAATTTTCCATGGATGATAGACACAAAAGAAGGTTTGCCCTTCTTCAAGTCAGGTTCACTTCCAGGCAACTAAATACCCAAGCAGAGGCTGACTGGCCACCTTTAAGTGGTTTATAAAGTTAAGGTACAAGGGGATTCTGAAAAATTCTAAGCCAGACCAAATTTCTAAATTCTGAGCATTATTTTGTCTTTGTAGCTGAAAAGAGGGTTATTTCATCTTGTAAAGTACCAATTTGCAGAATCATAATGACATGTTTTGACATTGTTTCAGATCATTGAGTGAACCATGTCAATGAAAAGTGTGGAATTTTCAAGTGTGGAACTCCAAGCCTTCATTCCTGCAGAGGAAAAGGAAATCCATGAATGTATGATGCCAACATTGAGTGGCAAGTGCCTTTCTTACTCAACTGTGAAGAAGTGGTGCGCAAACTTTGAGTGGAGATTTCGAGACCAAACAATGCAGCAAGGTGTGGGAGAATTCAGACCGTATCAACTCCTGAAAATTGTTCACCTTGTCCGTGGCCTGATTTTGGCAGATAAGCGAATATCAGCTAAAACAATGCTTAGACACTACAGATATGCAGGGAACATGAGTTTATAATCCATGAGCAGCTGGGTATGCAGAAGCTATCAGTCAAGCTGGTACCCAAATGTTTGAATGCCAACAAGTAAAGATGTCGAGTGACACTTCCAATTTGATTTTGTGGCATTTTCATCAAGATGGTGCCAATTTTTTCGAACAGCTAGTTACTGTTGATGAAACATGGTTACACCACTATAATCCTGAGACAAAACAACAGTCCATGCAATAATGGCACTCAGGTTCACCAAGGCCAAAGAAGTTCAAGATCCAAAAGTCAGCAGGAAAGGTCATGGCTAAAGTGTTCAAGAACGTGCTTTAATGACTATCTTCCAAGGAGCCAAACAGTTAATGCAGAATACTACTATAACTTGCTGTGTTGATTAAAGGAGGCATTGAAAGAAAAGAGGAGAGGGAAACTGCAAAAAGGTGTTCTCTTTTTATAAGACAATGCCCCTGTTAACAAGGCTGGCAAAACGATGGATGTTTTGATGAAATTGGGGTTAGAGTGCATAGACCATCCACCTTGCTCACCAGATCTTGCTCCATCTGACTCTTTCCTGCTTCCCAACCTTAAAAAGAGTTTAAAATGGCGGCAATTTTCAAGTGATTCAGAGATGATTGCAGTAGTGGAGCAGTATTTCAGTGACCAGACTTCAAACTTTTATTGGCAGGGTTACAGAAACTTCAGACACAATGTGCCAAGTGTGTTGAACTTTGGGGAGAATATGTTGAATAACTTGTAAGTTTCATGGCTCCACATCATTCCCTTTTCTGCTGGGCTTAGAACTTTTCAGCATCCCCTCATATAAGGAGGAACTGGGGACATCCAGTATTTCACTGTTGCATAAAATAATAAAGAGGAAATGTGGAAAATAGTGGGTAAGATAAAATCCCTCTGGGAAATACAGTTGGCTGAGGTCATATCCAGAGACTCTTGGCAGCAAATCTGCACCATCCCAGTGAAAATGATAAGATCTAGATGGTTTAGTATATTTGCAAAGAAGTGTTTGCATAAGTATTTTTACACACCTTCCAAATTGAAGTGTATTTTCACTGCAGCTTTTTGTCATTTTTGAAGATGTGAAAGTGGGGTAGCAGGGGATTGGTGTTATATTTTCTGGAGTTTCCCAAAAGTATATGCACTGAAAAGTGAGATGTATAGGTTAATAACAGTATTAACAGAAAATAAGGTATCCAGCTGGCATGAAATGGGCTTTTTTTCTGGGATTGTGGTAGGGGGTTGACCTGTTCCAAAATCTTAAGGGATTTTTGGAAATAATTAATCTGGCCGCAAAAAAGGTAATCACCTGAAGATGGAAAGAGAAAGAACCTCCTGTATTTAATGATCTAATACATTTAGTGGAGGAGATTAGAAATAGTGAGGAAAAAGCACACAAGGACTTTGCGTGAAAGTTGCCACAGTTGACCTTTTTAGAACAACTTTAATAAATGGTAGTGACCTTGGACAGTATATCCCTGCTTACATCTGTAGGGCATTACACTCAACCAGTCTGTGATGCCTAGAGGGAATTGTTCATATTTGGCTAAACCATAACTTGTCAATTTCACTCATCACTGGTGTTCTGCTCTGTAGGTTTTATACAGTTAACATATTTGTTTTTTATCTTTTAAGTTTTTTTTTATTTTAGTGACACTGAAATGTATGTTTTTTTGTAATCATGGGAGTTTACCTTTTGTTAGAATGAATATACTTTAGCATTTACAGATTTAGGGAATAGGATGTGTGAGATAAACTTTGGCAAAATGCAAAAGGTTTAGAAATTAATTTGTTGATAGTCATGCCATAAGATGTTTTTGGTTAATAAACGTTTTTGAAATAAAAATAAAGATTTGGAGAAGGGGTACTATATTGCTTCAAATCCAGACTAAAGTGAATCAGAAAGTAGAAGGATCTACAGACTGGTTTTACTACCATGTCTGATGTCATCGTGTCCAGAAGAAGATCAAGTCCAAAGAATTACTTAATTTATGGGTTGCAGAGGTAATAACCAGATGCCTCTCATAATAAAACTAAACTCATTAGCAAGAGTTACTGACTCATCAACCCAGATATTAAAATCAACAAGCATAGCTAACTTTAGGTGACCAATAACTGACTTGGTGAGGAATAAAGTAAACTCTTCTGGGGGTGTCATTACACTACTGTATGGTTGGATGGCAGACAAGGGGAAACTTAGTTTGTTCCTGTAACCAGGACATGTTGAAAAGGAGTTTGTCTCTTTAGTGGCAACGTGGATCAGTCCCATCTGTACTTCACTGTAAGCATCAAACCCACTCCCAGTCGTACCTCTCCTAGGAAACTGTGTTAATGAGAACTTGTGTAGAATGGGTGCAGCCAAATGGTTACAAAAGTTCTCATCCAGCCAGCTATGTCTCCGCAATAAGGGCAAGTTTGACATCACACAGCAGATCCGATATAATCCCTGTCTTGTTGCATATAGATTGTGCACTGGTGTACAGTACCTTGAGTGGTGCCTTATCCACAGAATGGAAGTGTCACTCACACTGAGTTGCCATGGCAGTGCACCTAAAAGTACATGAAATGGCTGACTTATGTAGGGCATCTCAGTACTTGCACAACATGTGTAAAAGCGTATAGAGATAGAAAGTGAGCAGTGGCAATTAAGGTGGGACAAAAATGTGAAGCAAATATACTGTAGTAGTGTAGCAGTCACCATGAAAACTTTAGGTAAAACAATTAAAAATGCATTAAAAGTCTAATCACCTAAGATTCTATGTAGCTAAAATTAAGTAATAAGTGGAAAAGCAATGTGAATAAGGTGAAACAGTCATAGCAAATGAAATGGCATATATTCTTTAAAAACAAAATAAATAACAGGGAAAACTGTATCAAAACTAAACATAAGCAAAACATTCCTTGCAGCTCAAAGAATAAACATTCATGGCAATACTGGGTAGCCAGGAAAGTCAGCAGACAACGTATATACTACTTTCTGAAGCCTGGCAACTTCTTAGATGATACCATGCTTCTCAGATGTACAGATTTTTACAGCTTGTCCACATTTTTTGCCTCAAATTTTTGTCCATTTTCAAAACAAAATTGTGGTTTTCTGGCAAATTAGTGGCAAATCATTCAAGGCTAAAGTTAGAAAATAATGACAGACATTTGAGTTTCAGACTTCATACATTTCAGGAAATTCATGCAAAGCCTGTTATTCTATCAACTTTCTAAGTTTATAAGAGCAATAATTAAAAAGTGTCCCTATTTTTGGGCCTTTGTCCCATTTTTATTCATGGCTTTGTCCAGATTTCTTGCTCTAAGAAGTTGAGAGTTATGCTCAGACCCAATGAAATAAAGAAGTCACTGGTGTTAGATAAAAGCAGACTTCTAGGGAATTACTTATGCTGCATCACTACACCATGCCTCCCCACTGTCAGGAAACAGGTCTCCAGAGTCCTAGTGAACCTTGTTCATTCCCTTCAGAAATCCTAAGCCTCCACAGACATTCATCACTTTCCATTTGATCAGCTATGTACCTTCAAAATTCCAAAGAGCAGCTAGTATGGCTAAATGATTATAAGCACAAGGGATCAGTCTTGTAAGGTAGACTACAATGATAGTAAATAATTAAAAATGAAATAATGGAGCTACAGTTATAGGATTAGCAGAATTAGTTCAGCAAATTACATAGCTGCAAGAGCAAAAGCTAGAATAATATAGTTGTTAACCACATAACCATCTAGGCTGTACAAAAGTGGAATTTCATGTATTTACTCTTTTTTTTTAAAAACAAGTTTATTGTTTTTAACATACAAAATAAATATCATAACAATCTTATACAAGCAGTTAAAATGTAAATAGTTATAACATTTGATAAAACAACCAAAATATTTAGAGAGACATCCACTAGAAATCAAATCAATTGATTAAACTGTAATGTCTTACTAATGAAACTAAGACTTTTTTAACAGGTTTTGTAAAGTATCCCATATAGTATAGTAAGACGTTTTTCTAGTGGTTCTTGACTTTATTGTCATTAGTTCCATATGACACACTTCAGTCATAACATTTTTAAATTCATTAAATGAAGGAGGAGTATCTGAAATCCAATTTCTGGTTATTATTTTTCTAGCCACTGCTAGAATAGACCATAATAAGGGAAGTTTAACTTTTTTAACACTTTTAGGAACAGGGGTGTTAAATAATATAAGTGATTTAGAGACAATGAAATTATCTGTGAAAAGAGCCTGCAAAAATCATTGATTAACATCCAATATTCCTTCAATTTTATACAGTCATAAAACATATGTGCCCAATCAGCATTTATTTCTACATTACATCTCTTACATAAGTTGTCTTTATTGTTTATTTTATTCATCATTAAAGGTGTATAGAAAGATCTATGTAAAAATTTCCAAGTAAAAAGTCTCCAATTAATGGAAGAAGTAGTTTTATAAGCAGATTCCAATATATATTGTTTATCTTGTTGTTTTGGTGATTCACCATTAATGGAAATGAAATAATTCCAATAAGTATCTGAACTGTAATGTGTTTCTTCTCTAATAATTTTATGTATGTGTGAGAGCTTACCTTTATCAGAAACCCTATGTTGTAAATGTAATATCAAGTAATCAATCAGAATTGGGACAGATTCTTTAACTGTTAAAAGACATTAAATCAAGTTTATTAATAAGATGTTGTCTAAAAGTCTGAATCTCTAACCAACATGTTTCTCTCAAATCAAATTCTTGCTTTAAGAAGTCTAAATTTTTTACTTTATTGTCAGACAGCAACTGATACCAATACTTTAAATCATTCTCTGTGACTAGAAGAATTCTTTCAGAGGTGGATGATAAAAGAATACCTTGTGTATACATTATAGGGAATAGGATAAAATTCCATTCCTTATATTTAGGATGCATAAATATAAAGTTACGATATCTAATAATAATATTTAATGGGTAGCTAGCTATATATTTTGGTGTAATAGATGAAGTACAAAATTCTTTTAGTAACCATAACATGGGGTTATTTACAATAGTATTTTTATGTATTAATGATATTTTCATGAAGTGAATGCTAATTAGTTCCCAATAATCTTTCCATTTTTGCAACATATGACTGATCTATTAACAAAGTAATAACTTTTATAATAAAAGAGATGGCATATAAATTAAAGTCTGGAAATGAAATGCCCCCTTGAGACCAACTATTAGTATGTTTCTTTAATGCAATCATAGGTCTATTAGGTGCCCATAAGAAATTTAACATTTGTGAATTCAATTTCTTAATAATTATTTTTGTAGGTGGGAGTATTATTGATTGTATTAAGTATAATATCTTAGAGAATATTATCATTTTAATAATTGTGAGTCTCTCTTCCATGGTAAAAAACATATTGTTCCAGCTATTGAAAAGATTTTGTATATTATGAAGACAGTTACTATAATTATTATGTATAATAGATTTAATATCTTTAGTTAATACTATGCCTAAGTAAGTTATCTGACCTGAGTTGGGTATATATTTGTGAAAATCGTTAGTGAGGACATTTTTTCGTGCATATATTGGTAATATTTTAGTTTTTTCTTCATTAAATATCAAACCAGAGATATTTTTAAAATCTGTCATTTTATCAAATAATGACTGCATAGAAGAGTTAGTTCCTGCTGACGTAATTAGAACATCATCTGCAAAAAGTTGAATTTTAGATATTGTATTTTCATCTATATCAAATCCTTCTATATCAGTGCTGTTTCTAATCAAATTAGCCCAAGGCTCCATTATTAAAGTAAATAATAGTGGTGAAAGTGGACACCCTTGTTTTGTACCTTTTAATATGGGTATTTTTGTGAGACATATGTTCCTATCTTAATGTAAGCCAATGCTCCTTTATATAGATGTTCAATTAAATTCACAAATGCATCAGAGAAATTTGTACACTTCAATAAGATAAACAAGTAGTCCCAACTTACTGAGTCAAATGCTGAACTTATATCAAGACTAATAAGTGTTAAGTCTTTCTTTTTCCTGTTTGCATAATCAATTAGCGTTAAAGTTCTCCTTATATTATCAAAAGTATTTCTATTTATAATAAAGCCTGTCTGATCTATATCTATTATACCTGGAGTGATTGTCTTTAATCTGTCAGCAAAAATACTCATGAACATTTTATAGTCAACATTAAGTAATGAAATAGGTCTATATGAAGTGCATCTGGTTGGGTCTTTATTGGGTTTTAAAATTGGTGAAATAAATGTGTATTGCCAGGGTGGGGGAGTTGTTAACTCATTTTGAGCTGAAATGAAAACCCTATGTATTAATGAGTAAGTACTCTTAGGAAGAATTTTATAAATCTTTGGTATAATACCATCATTACCAGGTGCTTTGTTTGATTTAAGTTTGTTTATTTGTGTAATAACCTCTGTATATGAAATATTTTTATGTATTAATTTAGTCTGTTGTTAAGTTTTTTGTTCATGTTTGTAGTTATAAATTTCTTTATTTTATCTTTAGAATTCATATTAATGTTATTGTGGTTAATTTTATGAAAGTGATTTCTAAATTCATCTAATATTTCTGGTAAACTAGAAACATTCTTCTTTTTCCCTGGAGGGAAAATTTCTTTGATATGATTTTGTTTATTCAGCCTTTTTGTTTTATTTTTAAGTCTATGTATGTATTTGGGACTTATTGAGTAAGACAAAAACTTATATTTCTCTAATGTTATTTTGACTTTATGGCTTAAAATTTCTTTGTATTTCTCATTTAATTTATTTATTTCCTCAATTACTTTTTTGTCCATAATATTTTCTTTATTATTATGTTTATATGAGTCTAATTTGCTTTGAATATCAAGTAATTCCTTGTCCCAAGATTTCCTTTTATTATTATACCATCTGATACTTTGTCCATATAAATATGATTTTAGAGCATCCCAAATGTGAATAATGGAGACATCAGGTGTAGTGTTTAAGTCTAAGAAATGTTGCACCTCTGTAAGTATATAATCTTTATAGTCCTTTAGTTGAGTTAAGTATGCTGGTATTCTTTTGATCTGAACATTATAAGTACTCTTTACCATAAATTCAAAGACAATTGAATTATGATCTGATATAGGACATGAAATGATTTTGGAATTAAGTCTGTTACCATTTGATTAGAAATAAAGACTCTATTCTTGAGTAAGTTTTATATCTGTTAGAAAAAAAGTGTATGGTAATGATTTAGAATCTATCTGATTATTAATATCATTCAAATTATATAAATTAATAAAATCCTTTAAATGTTTTGCATTAGATGTAATTTTCCTTTTTCCTATAGTAGTAGTATCTTTTTCATGCAGGATACAATTAAAATCACCTGCTAAAATAATATCTCCTATAGAAAATGATATAATCTTATTGAGATGGTGTTTCACTGTATTAATGCCAATTCCTGGTATCCAATATACATTGATTAATGTATATATTTTCCCATTAATCTGTATTGTAACCATACAGAACATTCCTTTATCATCTTTATAAGACTTAATAGTTTTAGGTATGGGCATATTTTTGTTCCATAAGATAGCCACTCCTCTTTTTTTTTTCTGTGTGTGTTCTGAGCTAACCAAGACTGTATATTTATTAGTGGCTAATTTATCTATATCCTTTTTCAGGAGATGTGTTTCTTGAAGGAATATTAAATTGGCTCTATGCAAATTAATATATCTCATTAAACTTGCCCTTTTACATGGGTTATTCAATCCATTAATGTTTAAAGAAATTCCTTTTAGAGATACCATTTAACTTTTATAAACATATAAAACATATAATCAGAATAACATTTACTAAAATAAGTATTATTATGTCTCCTCCTTTAGGTGTTCTATTAATTATAGCTGTATTTAATGAAAATCTTATGGAATTTTGTGTCATTTTCACTTTTATTTGTAGTGACAATGAGTTTATAAAATGTGATGTGGATGTCAAAACTATATACACACAACAATAATCAGGTGAAAATAATGTTTGGATTAAACATTGCACCCAGCCTGGAGTTGAAAACTCCAACTTCGAGTAGCAAATACCACTCAAGTTATCCCCTATCCTAAGCAGCAGTACTTCAGCTGCCACCAAATTAATTCGATACTAACTATTATTAACAAAAGTTAACCTCATTTAATTTGATTATCTACTAAAACAAGGCTAAACAATTTATATAACAGCTTCATATAAACATAGAAAACATTTAGAAACAACTAATATTGCTATGTACATCTATTCTATATAATAAACTCATAATCAAAATAGCATTCTAACAATCTTGGTAATGGGAGCAAAGAAGAGAGAGAGAAAAAAAAAAAAAAAAGGGAATATCCATATGGTAGTTTAATACAAGTTTGTAAGAATAAGTTCTTATATGTTTATGCTCATTTGAATTCAATAACATTTATTATCTTGGGCTATTATGACTTAGACATTTTATTAGGGTATTCCCACTTTCTGCCATAGTAATACAGTTAAAAGCTTTAAAACTTTTAATTACTTGCACCAGAAGCTTCCTTCTCATATTTATTATTGCCAATTAAATAAAATAATTATTCCCATGCATAAGTTAAAAGAACATACTGCACAGCAATATTGATTCCTAGTTATACATAAATCATTGTGATGAAAGCCATCTGTATTTTATATATCTGAACTGCAGCTTTAAAATGTCACATGACAATTTCTTCTGAAATATAATCATAATGATACATATACTTGTCTGTTAGTCAAGGCAAATGATTTATAACATTACATATATTTAAATCATAAGCATCTATATACATTAAAGTGCAGCATTCATATAAGCTTTCAAAAACAAGTGTGCATGAGTTTTACCTTCTATGCCTTCTAAAATATCTCATTTGTTTACTATGGCATATTAAGTCACTTAAAATCATTATAACTTTTATATTTTATAAGTTACATCTTAAATAAGTAAGTTATTATAAAGAAAAACTCACATTTAGATGTCATAAAGTTTGTTTTTCATCACAAAATCGCATTTACAGCAGTTCTACTTCCTGAAACAGTTTACTTCTTGAATTTGCGATGTGTCAGTGTGAAATCAGGGGTCAAAGTTCAAAATGGCTGCTTTCAGCTTCTCTGCGTATTTTCTGAGTGTTGAAGCTTTTAAAACGACTCGAGGACACTATTCACGAGGAAACCCACATCCCAGATTGTCTCCCATAACATTCTGGCGGGAATTTTAATAAAAGTAAGTGACTGACATTCATTTTGTAATACAAATGGATCTAAACAGTGCAAAACCTTCTCGAAGCACTTTACAAGTCATTACAGTCTCTATGACAGTGAAACCAAGCCTTCAGTTGTTTAACATAAACACAACTTATTTTTATATGCCCCATTTCATTTTCTCATTCAGATCTTATTACATACACATATCAGTATTATCAGAAGCATATAACTTTATAAATAAGAGAGAGAGAGAAAAAAAAAAGGACCTACAAAGAGCATCTACAAAGATATTTTACTTGCTGTTTAGAACATGATACATATTACTTTCAACTACTTTACTTCTAGTTAACTGCAATTGTATCATGACATATTATTTGAAATCATGTATTAAGCAATTAAGTCATGGTATAATATTTAGCAACAGTATTTAAACAGCATAAATAATTTTAAAGAAATAATAAATTATTTTTCCCCTTATTTCCTATTTTTCATCAAACCCCTCTCCCTGCCCTCCCCCACCCTTCACTAAATGTTTAGTTTAAAGAGAATGCCATTATTTAAAACAAGAAGAGAAAGGAAATGTATCAAATTACTAACCTTAGGTCTCTTTATCACAAAGAGAAGCAAGTTGATTCATATCAGGTTATTTGTTCCTCAGGAAGTTTGATTATTTATAAAACAAAAAACAGTTCTTTGCACACACAAAAATAACTTTGAATAAATCCTTAAGATATTTGTGGCTTTCTTGAAAATGTAGTAACTGTAATTAAAGAGTTCAAAGAAATATAGAACATGTCATTTGTTTTTTAGTCTTTTTTGCTTCTCTGAAGTCTTCCAAGAAGTTCCTGTTGCCATCCTCTTTAGCGAAGGACTTGCCCATTCCATATCTTCTATTTTATCTAATATTTTATTTTTTTTAATATACAGCAAAGCAGAGTCCAAGTCTTCAAAAATTCTAGGGCCATCTGGTAAAAAGATTTTTAGTTTGGAAGGAAATAAAAGATGAGTTTTGAACTGTGCTTTCTTAAGCTCTCTTATTAATGGCAGAAAAACGTTTCTTTTTGTTATTACCAAGGAAGAATAGTCATTGTCAAAACGCACAGTTGCCTCATTAATTTTATAGGTGCTTTAGCCCATGCAGATTTTAATACCATCTCCTTGTCATAAGATGATAAAAATCTTACAATAACTGATCTAGGATACTTTTTATTTATATTAGAATTAGATAAAGACCTATGGGCTCTTTCAATACCAAAAGAAAATGCTTCTGACAGATCTAAAGTTTTGGGAAGCCAAGTATTTAAAAAGGATGTAATGTTACCTTCTATATTTTCTGGCAGTCCAAAAATCCTTATATTATTGCCTCTGGATCTGTTTTCCAAGTCATCTAGTTTGGATTGAAGGTGTGTGTTCTGTTTCAATAAGAATTCAGTGTTAATTTCTTCTTCCTGAATTCTGTTGTCCATATCATTAAGAGTCTCTTCTATACCTGTAATCTGAGCTTTCTGATGTTGTAAATCTTGATGTAACAAATCCATTTGTTTTGTGTTTTTTTCTATAAAGTTATCAATTTTGACATCCAGTCTGTCCATTTTAGTTGTTAGTTGCTGAATAGTTGATAGTAAAGACTGAAGCTCTTTCTTGATGCTGGAATCCTGACTGTTAGCCTTACTGGAACTCATTCTGAACAGAGGTGATGAAAGAGAAATTTCCAAGAAGATTTCTGACAGGAAAATTATTTAAATGTTCTTTCTTTTTTAGATATTATTCAAGATACTGATATTCCAAACGTTTTTAGAAAGAAAATTATTACATTAGTTGAATTTTAAAGTAATTATTTTCTGTCAGTGTAGTTATGTTGGTGGAGCTGAAGAAATCTGCTGCTATCCTGTGTTCATCCTTGGCCACGCCCCCTCATGTATTTACTCTTGATGTGAAACAGAACCTCAGGTTTGTCTTGGTCTGAGTGTCAGTTTGCCAATCCCCATATCAGCTATCAAAAAAGAGGTACTTCAGTGGCAACTAGTGGCATAGAATTATCATTGGTCAACTTTCAGCTGATAATTGTATTACTTTTTAGCTATTTTGATTGTTTTAGATTTTTTTATGTATTTTAAGTTTTAATGTATGTGAGGATAAAATGCTTGTTGGTGGATAGCATGCATTTTGAGTTCTGCTATAATTGATTAGTTTTCTCCCCCATTGTATTGAATGAAAGAATTTGCCTTTATTTTATTTATTTATTTTGCATTTTTGTGTGTTATATTAGTCTGCATTTTTCTTTTTCTGAGGGATGTAGTCAGTCTGTAGATACATTTGCACTAGATGTGATTTTATCCACCCCTTTATAAATGTGTTGGTTTCTTCTGTATGCTAAAGGAAGTACTGCATACTGTATGCTTAAGGAACAAGCTTTGCTAGTAGTGAAGGCACTCATCAAGAAATATTTTCTCAAATCCTATACCACAAGATATTTTTTCACCAGTACATATCCATGCATATTTGCATATTGACTGCCACGGTGGTACAGCAGTTAGCATTGTTGCCTCTTAGCAAGAGGTTCTCCTGTTCGATTCTCGGCTGGAGCGCCTTCTGTGTGGAGTATGCATGTCCTCCTGGCAGTTGAGTGACGTTTAAAGACATGCAGGTAGGTGTGTGCGTGAATGGGTGTGCCTTCTTTGAAGGTTGGGCATCAGGCTGGCAACTGGGCACCGTAAAACATCCACTGCCAATCATTAGCAGACCGGAGTTCTGCTGTAGTGAACTCTAACTGGGAAAAGCCGAAAGACATTAGTTACATATCCATGCATATTCCCTTTGTCCTTTTTCCTGCATTTTTAAGTTCATGTTACTCTTTACCATTCATTTAATGGGATATAATAATTGTATTCTCTTTTGATTCTGGCTTTTTCTATGTTACATGTATTTTTATGAATCATTTGCCTTGTGGGAAGGTCTCTGTTGTAGTTCAGTTGTAAATTGTTATGGTTCTTCATAGTGCCAGGTAGATTTATGGTATTATTTTAGTAATGTGGCTTATTTCATATATGTTAACTTTATAGTTTAGTCATGTTGTAGTAAGTCTAATTAGTATTAGCATAAGTTTAGATTTATGTCCATTTTTCTGGAAATGCCATTTTCTGTAGCTATGACTTTTTTTACTTCAGTTTACTATTTTCAATTTACCTTTGGAAAATCTCATTTATAAGAGCTAATTTATGTGCTAGTAGTAGTCTTTATGGGACATGAGTGAATAATTTTTGTGTGAAGTTTGAAATATCCATTTTTTTCTGTGTTGATGAGAATGGTACTGAGTTTTAATGAGGCATTATACTGTAGAATTTTGAAGAATGGTTGATGGCAGCCATAGCAAGGTGAGAAGTGCTTGGCTTAATGATACATGTGGAGTGGAGATAAATAGCTACCGTTTGCACCTGAAACAGTTTTTAACACACTTCTATGTCAGTGTCCATTGCTAGGATAAATATGGATTATATTAAGGGTCCAGGGTGTAATAAATGAAATGTCTATTACTGTGGGTTTTGGTAACAAGTTTCATTATGAGAAATGGCAATTGTAAAACCTAAGACTGAGCAGTACTATTCAAAATGCAGTGTTATGTTGTGTATACAGCATCTGAATAAAAAGTTAAATGTAAGAAATATACTTTTGTTAAAATATTTCATTATTGCTGTTTCTGCTGTGTGTTTACCATTTTGCAAATGTAAAGTCTAACCACTGAGACAAATTCTTATAAGGCACTTATGTGATTTACACAAAAGGTCTGATGTGTCTCTCTTTGCGTCGTCGAAAGACAAAACATTCAGATGTTAATTGATGATATAATTAAAAATATTTGAAAAATAATTTCATTATGGTCATATTTCTCTTGTATTGATCTACAGAGATACTCATTTTCATATTGTCTTTGAAGTACTTCAGATTGTTTAGATATGAGTACATTTCTCACATAAAATGTGTTTAATTTTTAATCTAAATCCTGTCAGAAGCCTTATCTTTTTAGAGATATAAATTAAAATCCTTTAACTCTCTGTGAATCTTTTGATCTCTGCCTTTCTCTCTTCATCCTTTCTTTCTGTCTGTTTTTATCTGTGTGTTTATAGCTCCAAATTAACAATAGCCAGCAAAGAATTTCCAGTACCTGCACTCTGCAGTTTGAACTCTGACCCCCTTTTTAATACACTAAATACATTCCTACATTTGCCTTTGAAATACAGAAGCATCTTAATGAATCTTTCTCCTTCTACTTCTCTGACCTTCCTTTTCTCTATAATTGTTCATTTACGTCCACACAGCTAAAGTACATGCTAATGGTTTTAGAAAAATGCTACGAAAACTGAATATTGAAAATGACATGATATTGGTTAGTTTTGGTATACTGATGCTCCATAAACTTGTTTTGTCCTTCATGACACTGGTTTTCTTGTAAGTTGTATTCATTTTCACATTGTATTGCAAATATTCCATAGACAGGATTCATAAAGTTGTTTAAAATGTTAAGTGTAGTGCAGGACTGCAGAAACAAAACTACAATGTTATGCTAAACTGTATAGCCCCCATGTACATTGGCATGCTCTATGCAAACGGCAAAGCATAACATTTGCTAAACAAGAGATGGAACTGTGAAAAATGGTTTACAACACTTGGACAGAGTGTGTGTATGTGTTTGTGCGCACATTTGTGTGTGCACATGCTCACAAGCACGCGTGTAGGATAACATGCCTGTTTACTGATCATCGTTTCCTATGTACAGTTTGATTACTTCTTCCATGTGTTAGCCAAACACCAGGTAGTACTGTATGACAGAAATACCTTTGTTGTCCAAGATGCTGTTGTGGAAAGGCACAGGACAGAAATGGCTAGGGTTAACTTAAACTAATACTGTAACTTGAGGTATTTTTACTGGGAATGTATTTTCACCCTGCTTTAATCTGAAGCAGTTAAATTGTGACATACCTCCATAATGCTCACAGCATTTAGATCTAATAAGCAGTCATACTGTTTTTTTTTTCCAACGTCCTCCAGACAGTACATGCTGTGGGTTGAATTTGAGTAGTGTTATATTTGTTGCCATAATAAGCAAGTACTTCGTGCCAGAGCCTGCTGTATTTATCTGTTGTGCCCACCTTGGGAGAATGCACAGATATTCAGAAACAGTTTGAGATCAGAGTCCTGAGAATAGGCCGCACTCCTCAGTATGTTAAATATGCAGTGATAAGGCAGGTCAGGAAGCCATGAGGCAGCTATGTAATGCAGAAATTGCTTATTCATCTTAGTGCTGACATCACTGCTAGTGGATGTCCTTCAAGGATGCATCTGCAGTCATCACATATGGGTTGTCCTGCCTCAGGCAGCCCTTCGGTCGGCCGGATTCCAAAGTCTGTCCCTTCCCCGACGTCAGAGCGCCTGGGGTATAAAAGCGTCAGCCGACGCCATCTTCCTCAGTCTTTCTTGCCGCGTGGTGCCCGAAGCAGAAGCAGTTTGCAAGTGCCGGTCGGCCAGCTCCTGTAATTCAGCTAAACCGAAGACTTCAAAAGCGAAGTACCCCGTTGGGGACTCTTTCTTGCCTCAGCCGATGTCAGATAAAATTAATAATTGCTTAACTTGTGGGAAACAAATACCTCATAAGGATTTCCACTCTTACTGCCTATCTTGCCTAGGCCCAGACCACGACGTCTCGGCCTGTTCCGCCTGTGCTTCCTTCAACCGGCGCACTCTAAGACGTTGGTCGGAGTTTGCAGAGGAATTTTTTGGGGCTAGTTTTGCTTACAAAATGTCATCGGAGACTCCGACTTCACATTTAATGAAGAAGTGCAAGGACAAGGACCGACACCCGTGGAGCCGAAACCGCGGCGAGGCCTACTGCGAGTGTCTCGGTTTCGGCTGAAACTGAGTCCTTGGTAATACCGTCCACCGAAACCGTACAACTGATAATCTCGGCCCTGGAGCCAACTACTGTCTCGGTTGTTGAATCTCCTTTGGAATCTGGAGTCCAGGAACCTTCCGACACCATTCCTTTAGACAAAACTACACCAGCACGTGGTGCAGCCAGGCCTCCTGCATCCATGTCTATTAAGGCTTTCTCTAGGGCTAAAGCTGCTAAACACTCAAAATCTATGCCTCTCAGGGTTATCCCTCACGGACCCACTACAGGTTTTCAGATCCTTAGTCTAGCAGAGGACCTTATTTCATTAATCAGGGGCTCTCAGCCTCATCCAGACAGGGGCTCTCAACCTTCTATAGCAAAAAGGCCCAGGGTTGAGCCCTCTGATCCCCTCTCCTCAGATGAGGCCTCTGCTGGCTCTGCCCTCTCGGACTACCAGGAGGAGGCTTTTTCGGCCTATGAGCATTCAGATGCAGAGGAATCTATCCCTTTGGCCTCCCCTCCTGAAGAACTGTCTTTTGGGGAAACTTTGCACACTATGAGGGAGCATTTCCAATGGCAAGGCCAGGAATTCTCTGATTCCAGGAAGAGATTAAGGACATTCTTGCATTTGCCTCAGCATAGACCTTTGGCTAGTCCCCCTGTTTTGAATGTCATTGATGATGTTTACTCGGAATCTAGCACAACCCCTGACACTCTCCCTCCGGCTCCTGCCAAACCTGATAGGTACTACAGGGTCCCATAATCACAGCTTTTCCTTTACAAGGCCCATTCTGCTGATCCAGAAACTATTTCCCAGGGCCCTAAAGGGGTTACAGCTGCCACTACAAAAAATCCACTCCCCTCTGAAAGGGAGTCCAGGGCTTTAGAGCGATGGGGTAAAAAAGTGTATACTTCTGCTACCCTTGCTATGAGGGCTTTAAACTGTCAATTCCATATGATACAATACCAAGAATATTTGTTAGATGAATTGCATAAAAAACTGTCTTCTCCTGAACCCCTAGATCGCAAATCACTTCAGGATCTGGTTCATAACTCTCAACAGGTTAGCAACCATTTCTTGCAGTGTGGTTATGATACATGGGAAGCTTCATGTAGGTCAGTTATGACAGGTGCAGTTATACGTAGGCATGCTTGGCTGAAGGAACAATCTCTGCCAGACCATGTTAAAGCAAAGCTTCTGGATGCTCCACTGGAAAAGCAAAAGTTATTTGGCTCCACTGCTCAGGAGGTCTTAAAGAAATTTGAAGAAAAGGCAAAATCTGTACAAACAGTCAAAGATTTTATGCAGGTCCAACCACCAAGATTCAGCAGAAATTGGCCTTCCAAGAACTGGTCCTTTCCAGACACAGACAGATTTCAGAGAGGCAAGAACAGGCGTGCCAGAGATAGAGGGCAAGCTAGAGGCTCCTACAGAGGACGTCAATGGCAGCATCCCAACCAGAGAGGTAGTGCAGGGCCTACAACTGCTGCACAAGGACAGACGCAATGACTTCACCTTGAAACCGCCAACCAGGGCTCAATTGGAAGCACCTTTGGGCGGGAAGCTTTCCTTATTTTCAGAAAATTGGCACATTATTACAAGGGACAAATGGACACTACAAATAATGACAAAGGATACAGGTTCCAGTTCCACACATTACCGAAAAGAAAAGGCATGCCAGACCTGCCACCAAATCAAAGGGCAGAGGCTTTGAAACACATCTCCAACTTAATGAAAATGAAAGCAATAGAAAAGGTTCCTTTTGCAGAACAAGGCCAAGGATTTTACTCCAGACTCTTCCTTGTTCCAAGAAAAGAAAAGCAATGGAGGCCTATTCTCAATTTGTCCGCACTAAATACTTATCTCATTGTGCCAAAATTCAAAATGCTGACTCTACAGCAACTCCTTCCCATGCTGGGCAAGGGGTCTTGGCTGGTAACTCTGGACCTCAAGGAGGCATACCAGCATGTCCCTATCAGACAAAGCTGCAGAAGACACATGAGATTTCTTGCAGGTTCAGAGCATTATCAATTCTCAGCATTGCCCTTTGGCTTATCTACTGCGCCCAGAGTATTCACGAAATGCCTGGCATCAGTAATTGCACACTGCAGACTTCAGGGGATGCAGATATACCCGTATCTGGACGACTGCCTTATACAAGTGGACAGCCAACAAATTTTGGTAAAACACTTGAATTATGCCATCTATCTTCTTCAGGCCTTGGGTTACACAGTCAACATTCACAAGTCAAGACTGGTACCATCCCAAAGAATAACTTTTCTGGGTGCGGATCTAGACACAACCACCCAAATGGCTTTCCTCACAGAAGAAAAACAAAACCAACTACCGGATTACTTCAAAAACTTGTCAAGACAAACTCAGCTGACTGCAAGGAAAATCCTGCAGGCCCTGGGTTACATGGCTTCTTGCATTCTTCTGATTCCTCAAGCAAGGCTACATATGAGGAAACTCCAATGGTACCTAAGGAGTTTATGGACTCAGCACAGTCACAGCTTGGAAACTTTGATACCACTTATCCCATGCCTTCAAAGGGAATTTCTGTGGTGGGCTCAGGCAAGCCAGTCAAACAGGGGTTTGCCCTTCAGCAAACCAATAGCCAGCCAAACGGACGCTTCAGACCTTGGATGGGGAGCGCACATGGAAGGAAGATGCATCAAAAGAACTACGCATGCACATAAACCAAAAGGAAATGCTAGCAGTGATACATGCAATCGAGGCCTTCAAGTTATTTCTGCATCAAGTCCACCTGCTAATAAGGACAGACAACACTACAGTTATATGGTACATAAACAAGCAAGGAGGCACCCATTCCTACCCTCTTTGCAGACTGGCAATGAATCTATGGGAACTTTCCCTGACTCTCAATATACAGCTACAATCCTAGTTTGTACCAGGAAAGGACAATATACTGGCGGACAGCTTAAGCAGGAACATCATGGATGCACACGAATGGATGCTGCACCCAGACATCTTCCATCAGATAACACAATCATGGGGGAGACCGGACATAGACCTCTTTGCCTCCTCACACAATCATCAGCTGGACAAATTCTGCACAAGGGCATATCACCCACAAGCATGGAAAGTGGACGCTCTCTCTTTCAGCTGGAGGGATCTAACAGTGTATGCATTCCCACCTCTTCCATTAATGTCCAAGGTCTTACTGAAGATCAGGGTGGAGCAGCCAAGAGTGATTCTGATAGCTCTGGACTGGCCAAGACAGCACTGGTACCCATTGCTAAAGAGCATGTCACGGACAAAACCATGGCTTCTGCCACAATGGCCGCTTCTCCTGACACAGCACAATTACAAAACCCTGCATTCCAACCTGAAAACATTACAGCTAGCTGCCACCTTGACTCATCACCAAGATAAGCTATCCAAGAGAGTGAAGGATATCATCATGGAAGCTCGTAGGCCTTCCGCACGAAAGGCATACTCATCAAAATGGAAAAGATTTCACACCTGGAACACCTCAAAGGGCCTAGATACAACAGTTATGAACATGGCGCATATCCTGGAATATTTAGCAGAAATGCTCCACAATGGCCTGTCTTACTCTTCCATTAAAATTCATGCTTCAGCAATTTCAGCAGAGTACAACACTGATCCTCCTGTCTTCTCTCATCCTCTGCTAAGACAGTTTCTAAGAGGAATTAAAAACATCAATCCTCCAAGGAAACCACCACTGCCTACTTGGGACCTTAACTTCATGTTGGAAAAACTAACACTGCCTCCCTTTGAACCAGCAGCATCTGCAGAACTACAGTTCCTTTCTTGGAAGACTGCCTTCCTTCTGGCCATAACCTCAGCAAGAAGAGTATCTGAGTTACAGGCCCTCATGGCAGTACAGCCATTTCTTATTTTTCATCAAGACAGAGTCTCATTGAGAACCAATCCTTCATTTATGCCAGAAGTGGTATCTAGGGTCTCATTAAACCAAGCTATTCACCTGCCTACCTTCTTTCCAAATCCACAAAACAAAGGGGAAAAGCTTCTGCACACCCTGGACATACACAGACAGTTGCGCTACTACTTCGACAGAACAACAATTTACAGAAAAACTGACCAGTTGTTTGTAGCATATGCTGCTGGTACACAAGGAAAAGCAATTTCAAAACAGACAATTCCAAAATGGATAGGGAATTGCATTCGTTTCTGTTATTCCTTTCATGGAAAAACTGTGCCAGCTAACATTAGACCTCATTCGACCAGAGCCACAGCTTTCTTAAGAGGGGTGGCTACCAAGGACATTTTAGAAGCTGCTACATGGAGCTCCGTGCATACATTTTCCAAGCATTACAACTTACCTTTATATTCCAGATCCAGAGCAGGCTTTGCTACAGCAGTCCTGCAGGGCATTTTAGCTACACCATCCTTTACATAGATCCTCCACCCCCAGATTGGCTATGGTATTCTACCCATATGTGATGACTGCAGATGCATCCTTGAAGGACATAGTACAGTTTTGTACCTACCATAAATGTAGATGTCTGATAGGTATGCATCTGCAGTCAGGTTTACCCTCCCTCCTTCCCCTCTGTGGTATTTCTTGGGTACATTCCCCTCTCATAGCTAGCTGGGGTTATCTATTATGGTGTATTTGTTTTTATATATGTATATATTTTTGTACATGTTTGGAATTTATTGCATTTCTCCAAATTTAGCCTTCCTTAGAGGGCACCTGGCATCTGGGGCAAGAAAAACTGAGGAAGATGGCGTCATCTGACGCTTTTATACCCCAGGCGCTCTGACGTCAGGGAAGGGGCGACATCAGCCGACGCCGGACCCAGACTTTGGAATCCAGCCGACCGAAGGGCTGCCTGAGGCAGGACAACCCATATGTGATGACTGCAGATGCATACCTATCGGACATCTACATTTATGGTAGGTACAAAACTGTACTTTATGTAAGGTACTGACATGCACACCTGCTAGGTTGGTGTACATCTTTTGTGTGTCACATCTCAACCTGAAATGTGAGCAATCGCTAGGGAAAGTAAACTGACATTGGCAGAATTGTACCTTGCATGTAAAATAAACGGCATGCCAGAAAACCTTAGTTTGCTTCATCAACCTACAAGCTGCCTATAACCTCCTATTCTACAGAGCCTTTTTTCAGGAATTTTGTACATCATTTCAGATGATTCATTAGCACATACACTATATGTTGAACATCCCTAGCCAAAGCTGAATTTCTGTATAACCCTTGTTTTACAGTTTCATTATACAATGTTATGCAAGACATCCTTGGCTAACATTTACTGTAACATGTTCATGGGACCCACTGTATATCTTAATTTCTTTCTCTTTGTGATACAGTTTCTGAAATGCATTCAGCTGCAACATTTTATTGCAGGCATAAAAGGCAAAAACAAAAATAAAGTAGGCTGACTGTATCTTAAGCTGCAGTGTTGCTCAGTGTAACATGGATGAACACAAAAGCAACATATCAGGTCATAGCAGTGTAATGTAGCAGAGTTGCCTGTATTATGGAAAATACAGAAGTCCCATCTCCAGAACTGAACCAATAAACATGAGAACATAACCATACCAGATTGGTACCCTGTCAGGAAGATGCCACATCACTGCCACCAAACACGTTGTACAGTTAGATGTAAATGGGAACTAACCTGTTTGCATGAGGAATCAGCCTGAAAGTGTTATAACTTTCTCTGTGAATTGCATGCAGAGCAGCCAAGCAGGGGATACTCCATTCAGGTCCACCACTGTTGGCTTTATCTTTTACACTGTGTGCATAGTGCTGTGTGTGATATAGATTGCAAGGCTTCTGACAACAGTATTGGAGATCTGTACCAAGAGTATTTTGATGTTTGCAGCCATTTGTTTGATGGTGTCATTCCATCAGTGTAATCAACATCAGTATGAATCCCACTTTTACCTGTTTTGTACATGGGCTCAGGATGCCAATATAAACAGTGACCATCGCCTAGAGCCAATATTCACACCACTGGGTGGCAAGCCCTACTGCGCTTATGTTTCTATATCACACACACACACACACACACACACACACACACACTGACATATATTCATTGCACATATGCCCAATTTGTAGTGTCCAGTCCATATACTAAATGTCTTTGGAATGTGAGAGGAAACCAGAGCACCCAGACAAAACCCACTTGAACACGTAGGACATGCAGACTCCATGCAGAAGGCACCACATCAAAGAATTGAACCAAAGAACCTTTTTTTGTGAGGCAGCAGTGCTACCCACATCATGTAATGCGATTGTTAAATGTTTGGATTGTTTCTTAAAGAAGAAACTTTACCGGATTTATTTCTTCTTTGGTTGACAGTTTCCACTACTTCTCTCGCTTCCACATGGCGGTAAGAGGAGAATGGGGAGATCTGTGTCAGATAATGGCCTGTTGCTGTTTTGTAACATCACAAACGATTCCAAAACAAGTGACCATCCTCTCAGTAGCAGTTAAGTCATGATCAAGTGTCATTAGGTCTGTGAACGTATATGCTGATGCCACTAGAAGTGTTTGTGAAACATGGAACACAGGCCCTTTTGGCTATTATAGCAATTTGGTCCTCTTTCTTTGTTGGTTCACGTCTTCCTGTGTTTTTGTGTCTTAATTGTCCATGTGATAGACTGTCCTTTCTAGTGATCATCAGCATACACACTGAATTTGTCTTGCATTGAAAGGGGGTCCTGCTGGGTACATTTTGGTAGTTGTGTAATTTTATAAAGGTCTTTCAAAGAACTAATACAGTTTGTGCACTTTTCTTCTTATGTAATGATGTTTAATTTTCATTTTATTTATTTATTTAACATTTGTTTACCGGGAAAGTCCGACTTGGAACGAAGCCAATTTTCCATGGAGGGCCGGTGGAGAAAAGCTCCAGATACATGTCTTTATAATGAGGGAGGAAACCTGAGCACCCGGAGGAAACCCACACAAATACAGGGAGGGCATGCAGACTCCGCACAGAAGGCACCCCAGCCGAGAATCGAACCAGAGCACCTCTTGCTGTGAGGCAACAATGCTACCGCTGCACCACTTTGTCGTCCAATTTTGGTTTGTAGTATCTCCTCAAGGACCATAATGACAGTGTCCATGTAATGATGTTAATGTTGACTATGGACATGTTATAATCTGAAGTTGGCAAATTCTGTGGAGAAAAGTTTTGACACACAACTGTAAATTACTCTAGTAAATCTTTCAGATGGTTCATCAATGAGAACTAATGCAGACAACCTTAACTTTCCATTGACACTGTATGCAGTGCACCGCTTTGTCTGCCATTTCTGTACTCAGATTGCCATTTGTTTGTGGCATATAACTAGGGTAATACCTTGTCATAAATTGTGCTGATTCCTAGGCCATGTCCAAACAAAAGTGCGCAAAAGAGTATATGGGGTTGCTTATGATATTTTTGAATCCCCCTACCTGTTGTTGTGTCTTTCGGCTTTTCCCAGTTAGGGGTTGCCACAGTGGAACTCCGGTCCACTAATGATTGGAAGTAGATATTTACATGCCAAGTTGCCGGCCCTGAAGCACAACCTTCAATGAAGGTACGCCCATTCACACATGTCTCCACACAGAAGACGCTCTAGCTGAGAATCGAACAGGACAACTTCTTAGTAATTTCTTGAAATGATCATTTATTTACACTGAACTAATGTAACAAAAAAGCATGATAGCATTTGCGCCTGTTTGAGCTTAAACCTCATAGAATAAGGATTTACTTCCATGGTGGTTCTGCAGCTGTAGTCCGTAAATATGAATGAATAGGAAAAGTTGTAGCTAAGACTGCATTTATATGCTTTTTGATAAAAATAATTGAAACAAACAAACACATGTGACTAATGAGTGATGTGACACAGTATGTCAGCAGTGAGACTACCAGTTGTGGGTAACAATGATAGCTCATTTTGTCATACAGAAGAAAAAACAACAATAAAAACTGAGTTGTTTTAAAATACAGGATGCATGCAGATTGCAAGTCACCATGGTCATGAAGTGGAGATACAGATTCTTAGGGCTTGGGTACTGTCATTCTAGTTACACTTGGTTTGAGATTGGACTGGTATGCAGCTCACAAGTGAACAGTAACAACTGGGTTCCTTTCAGTAAGAGAGGATACCTAGTGTAAGGCAGCAATGTACTCCTCATTTATAAACTGGGTTCTTTGATGACATATAAAAATAAGGTTCTTGCTTGGTTCTAAAATTCCCAGACCATATAATTCAGGAATTAAGACTATCTAGCATAAACTTTTAGGAAGATGAGAAACTGTAATAATAAGTACAACAGAGCAGGATCCAGCACTAGGCGACATAGGCATTCACCTAGGGCCCAGTGGTTATGGGGGACCACTCTGGCCAGGAGACTTCAGTATAAGAAAAATACTTTGTAACACTGCTGTGTTGGTGTCTCCTCCTTTAAGGAGGACCATGCATGCATCACTCGCACACATGTCAATGCGGATATAAACTCATTCTGCACTTGCGCACGGAATTTAAACATGCCATTCCATTTACAGAGAAGGTAAGTGCGTGTGTGTGTGTGTGTGTGTGTGTGTGTGTGTGTGTGTGTGTGTGTGTGTGTGTGTGTGTGTGTGTAATTTAAACTAGCAGTTCCTATGATTCTGTAAGAGTGAGAAAGTGTGTTTGTGCTTTATGTATGTGGGCATCCAATTTAAACTAGCCATTCTGTTTGTATGAGAGATAGTGTGTGTTTATTGCTGTATGAGAGAGAAGGTGTGTTTGTGTGTGTGTGTGTGTGTGTATTGCTATGTGAGAGAGTAGGTGTGTGAGAGAGTAGGTGTGTTGCTGTGTGAAAGCAGAGAGAAGGTAGGTGTGTGTATATGTGAAAGCAGAGAGAAGGTAGGTGTGTGTGTGTGTGTGTGTGTGTGTGTGTGTGAGAGAGAGAGAGTAGAGAAAAGGTAGGTGTGTGTGAGAGAGAGAGCAGAGAGAAAGTAGGGAGGTGTGCGTGTGTGTGTACGTGTGTTTGTGTGTACGTGTGTTTGTGTGTACGTGTGTTTGTGTGTACGTGTGTGTGTGTGTGTATGTGTGTTTAACATACCTATGAACTGTCCAGATTTAGCCTCATAATGTTGATTTGTTTCTCATTAAATTTGTGGTTTTCTGGCAAATCACACAGGATTGAAGTAATTACATAAGGACATATATATGAGTTTCAGATGTCACATCCTTTAGAAAAATGCATGCGAACACAAATCCTGTTATTATTGCAGCTTTCTAAGTTAAAAAGAGCATTATTTAAAACCTATCCCTATTCTTGGGCCTTTGTATCCCCATTGTTTTAGTCTTTGTCCAGATTTGTTGCACTAAGAAGTTGAAAGGTATGCATGCCGCTCAACTGTCCAGATTTTTGCAGAATATCTAGATGTTTGCCTCATATTTTTTGGCCTATACCTCATAAAATGTGTGCTTTTCTGGCAAATCACTGAGAAATGAAATAACTAAATAATGTCATACGTTTGAGTTTCAGACTTCAGTTCCTTCAGAAAGTGCATGCTAAGACAAAAGCTGTTATTCTAGTAACCTTCTAAGTGTATAAGAACAATACTTATAATCTGTCCCTATTTTGGGTCCTTTGTCCCCCCCTTTATTTTAGGCTTTGTCCAGATTTCTTGTGCTAACAAGTTGGGGAGGTATGGCATTATGGTATGTAATGCCCCAGTTAGAGGTGGGTACTTTAGTCTGTTAACTTGATCAGGCTTGACGCTGTAACTTGGTTACAGCAGTCAGAGCCTGAATCCTCTACTTCATCTACCAGACTGTTGATGGAATTGTGAGCTTCTTTGGAAACAAGAACCTGAATCCTCTACACCAACTGCCAGACTGCTGAAGGAATTGTGAGCTTCAGTGGAGACAAGAGCCTGAATTCTCTGCACCAGCTTCCAGGTTGCTGATGGAATTGTGAGTTTGAGTTTTAGTACATGTTCAGGGAATTATGAGTTTCAGTGCACTTTCAAGGGATTATGAGTTTCCGTGCATTTTCATGGAATTGTGAGTTTCAAACTGTGACATCCCTTCTTTGTGCCAGTGATTAAGGAGTTTCAGTCCTCACCACAGACACCAGTGAGGGACATTCACATGGAACAAAAATAGATACACACAGTACTTCCAGATGATGCTCTCTGCACCAAGCACAGTTTTCCCTTAAGAGCACACATGGAACACACTCAGCCCTGGGACTGTCTTTCTCCTTCTCTCCAGGCCCCAAATAAGACTCCCCACTGGCACAGCTATAGAGTTATGTCCTTAGCTGGGTGCTCCAAGCCAAGTCCTCCAACACCCTCTCTGTGAAATCAGTTCTCTGTGTCCCTGTTCCAAGTAGCTGACACACACACACACTCTTTGAGATTTGATTTTCACACACACACACATACCTGGCAAAGGCTGACACTGATTTACCAGCTATGCCCAAACTATAAGGTAGTTCCACTGCCACCAGAACACTACCAAAACTAGCTATTCTAAGACTGTTGCCCGGGTACCCAATTATACTGAGTAAAATTGATACTCTTAAAAATGGTAGTGTTTGACCAGTATTTCTCTCTGGAAACCTACCCTGTTGAAAATCTCTAGCAAAGCATTTGCCACCTTCTCTACCTCACTGGAGGACACAGCCACTGCCTTAGGGTATCTAATAGCATAATCTACTACCACTGGGATATATTTCTTCCCTGTGGAACATGGGGTACTTAGAGGCCCCACAGTATCCATAGCTACCCTCTGAAATGGCTCCTCAATCACAGGCATAGGCTTCAAAGGAGCTTTGACCTTGTCACCTGCCTTGCCTACCTTTTGGCACTCCTCACAGGTCCTGCAGTACCCTGCTAGATCCCTTGCAATCCCAGGCCAATAAAAGTTATGCATAATATGTCTCTTGGTATGCGTTATGCCCATATGACTTGCAAAAGGAAATGTCATGAGCTATGGCTAGAAGTGCCAAACAGTAGGCTCTGGGCACTACAACCTGCTGTATTACTTCACCCTCTAGCCCTCCCTCAGGAGTCACTCTCTGTACAGTAAACATTTCTTCCTGTATACAGACTTCCCTCTTCTTTGAAAATCAGGTGCCTCCCTAGCTACCTCCCTCAAGCCTCATAATGTAGGGTCCAAGAGCTGAGCCTTGTTCAACTCTGTCTTTGTGACCCTTCCCAGCTCCTCTTCCACAGGAAGTATGGTATTCTCTGACAGCAGTGCCTTACTGTCAGCCTGGGTACTGCCACTCACCTTTGCCCTTGCAGTCACTCCGTACCTACCAGTAGCTGTGGCTTACCTTCAGGCTCACTGCTACAGGGTAGCTCCCTCCGTGAAATAGCCACCTCACCAGCCCTAGCTTCAGGTCTGGGGTCTGTTTGAGTCTCACCAAGGCTACCAGCCCCACATGCCTGTCTCCAAGTCTGACTGCATATAACTGCATGCACAGAAGGTACTACATTGTCAGAATCTTTCCCTATCAAGACATTTTCAGGGATATCCTGAAATCACCTACTTGCTTACTTCCTTCCTTTTACACCCTAACATTCAAGATGAACCCTGGCCAAAAGCATTTGGAATGGTGTGTTTCCTTAAGCTCTGACTGGAGTGGACAGCCCAAGCAAGTACTACTACTCCTTAACCACAGCAGGCTTCACAGTGGTTATGTCAGAGGCTGTGTTTCTCCTGTTTTCCATCCATTAAGGCAGGATGTAAACTCTGGTGATAGGCTGGTACCCCTGTTGTCTCCAGACAACTTACCACTGGCATACTGTTATTCCCACTTGCTGTCTCCCCCACCTTTTGTTTTCCCCTTGCTTCGGTGGATATTTGTATGTTGTATGGCCCCTCTAGTTACATTTAAAACATGTAAACCTTACTCCTGGCCTTGTACCTGAACTGGTGGCTTCCCCTTTTACTGTTGGACTGTGTTGGGGTGGTTTAGGCTGCCTACCATGCATATCCATGTGCACCACTGGGTATCCCCTTCTTTTGCAGTGATGCCCTGCTTTCTAAGTAGAGATCCCCTTTTCTCCCCAGCTCATCTGCAGAATTACACTCCCAGTCTGCCAACCAGATTCTCATGTCCTCAGGCAAAGTGCTAAGGGCTTGTTCCCTCCCCAAAAGGTTTGCCAGCCTTTCAAAAGTGGTAACCTGACACCCAGTCACCCATGTATGAAAATAAGTGCTTAACTCACCAATATAATCACATAACACTTTCATTTGCCTTGCATATATGCTCAAGAAGCTTTGTTCCTGTAAGCTTCAAAATGTTAACTTAAAACATTACAAGCTTCAGATGTTAACTTAAAATGTTCATTAAACATTGTTTTACTTTATCATAGTGTAAACAATCAATATCAGACCATTTAGAAACAGCAGTTATAGCTTTACCATGGAGTAAGGGGGTCAGAAACTATACCCAGAGCCCTTGGTCAACATTATACTGTTTACATACTTTTTCAAATATATCAATAAAGCTGTCAAAATTATCACCCTCAGTAAACTGTGGAAGAAATTTACTGACCTTTATTGCTTCTGGGGATTGGTTATTCCCTTCCCCATTACCTCCATGACTCTGAAGAAGAGTGAGCATCTCCCTCTCATGTCGGCACTGTTTCTCATTTTCTTCAGACTCTAAATGCTGCAGTCTCTCTGATTCAAACTCCAAATGTTTGGCCTCCAGTTAATGCGTCTTCTACTCTAGATGGGTTTTTAAATCCTCTAAGGAAAATGTGAACTATCCTGTTTCTGAGGGCTGCAAATCTCCCATCACCAGACTGGTTGTGTTCATGGTTGCTGCTCAGTGCTACAGCTGTGACTAAGGCTGAAATAATTTCCTCTTTAGTCAAGTTGGCATGCACCAGTCCTTTGGCTTCACATACCTTGGCCAACTGGTTCTTTACCAGCTTGCCATAATCCTCTGTTGATATCTGTACCTGCTTTTCCTGACTAAAATTAACAAAAAATAAATAAAACTATTGTGAAAATGAAACTCTGTATGTTTACCATGTGGCTGCTGAGAGTACGCACACCTTCATTGACAACTGCTTACAGGCTACAGACTTTCAATTAATATCCCACCACTGCTTACCGATATGTGATGTCCCTTCTCTGGGCCTGTGATCAAGGTGTCTCACCCCTCACCACAGAGGCTGGTGAGGCACGTTCATTTGGGACAAAAATAAGATACACATAGTATTTCCAGATTTAGCTCTCTGCACCAAGCACAGTTTCCCTAAAGAGCAAACAGGGAACACACTCAGCCCTGGGATTGGGGGTCTGTCTCTCTCCAGGCCCCAGATAAGACTCTGCACTGACACAGCTGTAGAGTTAAGTCCTTAGCCGGGTGTTCCAAGCCAAGTCCTCCACCTCCCTTTCTGTGAAATCAATGCTCTGTTGTCCCTGTTCCAAGTAGATAACACACACACTCTTAGATTTGATTTTCACACACACACACACACACACACACACACACACACACACACACATACATGCCAGTTTTCCAGCTGTACCCAGACTATCAGGTAGTTCCATCTCCATCAGAACACCCACAAAGCTTGCTACTCTAAGGATCTTGCCAGGGTACCCAATTATACTGAAAACTATACTAAAATTAATGCTAATACAAATGGTTGTGTTTGACCAATGCAGCAAGACTTTCAAGAGCAGCCACAGTGTCGGCAAATAAATATAAGTACTCTCAAAAGTTAAAATATTCTCTAAAAGACCAGCCACAATGAAAAGTTTAAATATATTTAATAATAAAACAACATGAACATACTAAATATCTATTTACAATAAAAAACAGAGTTTCAGTCACAGGAACTATTAAAAATAACACAGATGGATAGATTCACACAGATACAGAAAAAAAGTACTTAACTAATCTCACTGTATTTTCCTGACTGGTTAAAGAATTACTATTCCCTGGTTACTTACCAAAGCAAGGCAAGATGAAGTAGGTGAGTGGTCTTCCTTCTTGTTCAGGTTTCAAAAACATACTTCCCCAAGACTTTTCTCATCTGGTATTAAAGCATCATTTCAGTGCTGGATTACAGAATGACATCACATACATCTGGTCATCTGACTCCCACACTACCCCCTTTGCTAGAAACTGAACCAGAATCTAGCACCTGTGTGTCATAATACACACACATTTTGCTAAGATGTGTTACAGTATCTGGAAGATGTAAAACAATTTTAACACTTTCATTCTTCCTACAGAACTACTAAGTCAGACGTTTCACGGACATTTCATCTCTGGTTGCAGTCAGAACTGTAAGGTACAATCTTTATGGCCTAAACCTGGTAATTTAGTTTCAGACAATTTTTCAATTCAGCTAGACTGAGATTAACCTCTTCTGTTCCAGTATCCTCTGTTGCAATATATTCATTTCAACAGTTATAGTATAGTCTGAAATAAAGGTATATTTCTTTTCTATCCAGCAGGACCCACTGCTGGTACATTTTTAACACAAGCAACTTTACAAATACTTTTTCAACGCAAACACCTATACAAATCAGTTTGATATACAAATAGCATATACTTCTTTTTAAAACTCCAGCTGGCTATGCTGGCATATGTTACACATCGACTACCCTACTTCTCCTGGCATAGCTGGCAATACCTCACATCATCACACAAGTGAAGAGAAGTTTGCTATTGCTCATGCTAAATATGTTTTCAGTATGCAACTAACAGTTTTGTTTAGCAAATGGCAGTCACTGTTTGTTCTGTAGAATTTGAAAGCAGTGTTAGTAACATGATTGCCTTTGGTTCAGAAGTATGTGGAGTCTACTCCCACACCATGTATATGGAGTGCTAATATTGCACTGCCCTTTTGATTGCAGATTATTTGGTGCATTTTAAGGGGTACTGGGGTTCTTCACTCCTGAGTGTGTCCTCCTTTGTATGAGATGCCTAGTAACTAAGAACTTGTCAGTTTGTCATTCATTCCCTATTGCAAAATTACCTGCTTACCTTTTTTTTTTAATGTAACATAAGCAGTTAATTCTTCAAGGGCATTGGGTACTGAATTTGTAGATGAAACACTGAAATGTAAAGTTGTTTGCCAGTAGCAGCCTCTTCATTCATTACAGATCTGTCTCTGTAATGTGGAATTATTCGGATGACTTTTACTTCTGCAGAGATTGTGCTCATTGACCGATACTGGTAGAGTGTATTGACAAGTTTGAGTGGCCTTTTATGATTGAAATGGGCAGTTTTGTCATTATTGGGTCATACATTTTATTTCATTGCTTACTGGAAAAATGTTCAGAACTACAAATTTAAAATGTACTCTTAACAAGTGGTGCTTTATCATACAAGGAATATGATTTATACAATCAAGAAGGTGAATCAAAGAATACATACATTGTATGCATGGCCCTAAAAATGTATGCAGGGAGCCTATGGTTTGAAAACAGCCCAAAGGTAAACTTAGTTCTCCACTGGCCTGATGCATTTTATTTGAATGTGAGTTTTAATGCCATTTCAATGAAGGTGAGTTTTAATGACAGAGATGTTTACTGCTCATGCTAAGTCTCTTTTCATTCTGAGACTGTATTGTTTGTTTAGCAAATGGCTATCAGTGTTTGTGCCATTTTATTTCAATATTTGTAATCATTGTAGAAGTAAATAAGAAAACGCTTATAGGTTTGAACAGTGTCTATGGTAACTGGGGAGAAACAGCCAAGTAATGGAATACTGGACTGGTTGGGGAAAAGCTGCTGTGGGGGAGGGGGTGTTAGGGGGTTGCTGCAGGAGAGGCTACTCTGAGGGGGCCCCAATCTATTACCCTGCCTAGGACCCCATTTGACCATGATGTGGCTATGAAGTACAAAATTGTAATTGTTTTTATTTATCTATTTTCCTTCTTGTTTTAGTAGAATTTAATTAGGCTTTGTAACTAACCTGCTCAACAGGATAACAGCTGGACTTAGTCTAGGTTATTCACTGCTTTTTCCAAATACCTTAGTTTTAATAGACTGATTTTGATGTCCTCAGTTCACTCATATACTTTGTCAGCTTTGGCTTGTTAGTTTATGAGATTGCTTGTACCACCATATGTTGTTTTTTTATTAACATTTGTTTGTTTTAAGGTGCAGATGCCAGTATGCCTTCACTGAACACTAACGGTTACCTACAGTCACTGCCATATTCATCCATTTTGGATTACAGCTCAGGGAAAATGTTTGAAGTTTGCATCAACCAACTTTATTTAGTGAAATTCCTCCAGACCAGTACACTGGACTGCCACTGGCTGGCAGCATTGCACTGTGCTCTTATATACTTCAAGGACCAAACAGAAACTGAAGCACAGGTGAGAAACTGAATGTTTACTGGGTTTTCTGCCTGGTGAGTTTCAGAATGAATAATCCATTTTTTGTGTCTTCTTCTGATATGCATTTCTGCAGTACTGAGGTACTATTAGGCACTGTATTTTAATTATTTCTTCTATGTGAAGCTGGACCTCTTGCCGACACGACAAAAGCCAGAGGCAATATAATAAATATGCAGAACAGAAAACATCTGCTGGCGATACCCATTAACAAAAATGTAGGTTTTAATTAGCTATATAACAAAAGTATAAGGTCATTGGAAGCTTAATGGCAATATACTACGCAGTCACTCAAATCATAACTACATGGTACATGTAGTATGGATTAAGCAGTAGTTTATGATCAAGATTCATGTTGAGGCACTGTTTAGTCAACTCTGGGGAGGGTGTAATGGGGCATGAGATGTAGCCAGTTGATGCACTGCCTCCAAAGGTTGATTACATAACCCCTGGGAATGTTTTATTGCTGTTATTACAGTTTGGCTTTTATTATATTTTGTTTCCTAAAACTTTGCTTTTAGATATGTGTATAAAATATTCTCTACACTAGAATTCTTTCTGATGGAGATTGTCAGAAAATGCCTGGGTGATTGTAATGAAAGATCTGATATGGTCAATTTTAATTCTATCAACTGTTGGGTTCATATCCGAACCTCGAATCCGACTTGGCCATAACTGAAGCTTGTGGTAACCAGAAAAGCTTGCGAGCTTCTCCCTTACCCATAATGCACAAACCTGTAACATACCTCAGATTTTGTTTGCTGCTTTTCGCGAAAAGACTTGATCAGCCTTAGCTTTCGAGTTTCATTAAGATAACTGTAGTTTTTTCTCTTTAATCTGTCTTGATATATATATTTTCCCTTACCCTCTTATTTACCATTCTTATTTACCATTGTTGGTAGTTTGTTTTTCTCCTTTTCCATCTGTTGTACACACTAATGTAGTTCTAATACCATTGTTGGTATTCTTTCTTTCTGTTTTTCTCCCAGTACTATAAATATATATATATATATATATATATATATATGTATATATATATATATATATATATATACAAAAACAGCAGGTGGACCCAGAAACGACAGCAAGGCTTGTAGATAAACCCGTCTTTAATTCACAGACAAATGAGGACATAAGCGTTTTCGTAGTATCACTACTTCATCAGATGTAAATCACAGTAGCAAAACCCCTCCTTAAATACCATTAAAATAAGTCACATGTATCAAGTCATTTACAAATTAAAGGAACAAACACTATAGAAACATTAAAACAGCAACTCTCACAAAAACGTACATAAAAGAATGTTTAAAAAAGCATTACTTCATAACACAATTAATACATCAATACCTAAAATAATTCATTTTCTCTTCAGGGCTCTAGCCTTGAGTTTAGGTCTCAGTGGAACTCTGTCATTCAGGCCATGCCCAAAATCCCCTCTAATCCTTATTATCCATTTCAACTCCAATTCTGTTTGATTTCTAATGTCTCCCTTTCTATTACTTTCCATAACTTGTCCAATTACTAAAAATTTTAAATAATGTGTTGTATCTGTCTCAGAGACATGCTTAGAAAGAGCACTCACTGTATCATTCTTACGTATATGGTAATAATGTCCCCTAATTCTGTCTTTTAACGCTCTATCCATCTTACCAATATAGAATTTTTTTACATATGATACAGTGTGCCAGATAAACAACATGGATAGTATTACATGAGGCTTGAATACTAAACCAACCTATAGATTTTACCTTGATCGTGGTGGCTAAACACCCCACTACTATATATATATATTTACAAGCTTGACAGGGTCCACATGCTAGGGTACACCCTTCACATACAGTAGGCTGTTTCTGTTTGGGGTAGCATAACCGTCTCTTAAGTGAACACATATTCTTGTAAACAAATGATGGTCTTACATCAACTATATCAGTGATGTCTCTATCTGTTGCCAGAACTCCCCAATGTTTCTCTATTACGGAGGTCATCGATTCTGTTACAGCTTATGAATGCAGACTGTGTCGCATTAAGCAGAAGAAATTATGTAGAGACAGAGCAGACTTTGCACATGGCCGCGAACTGTGCAAGATGATATAAGTACTGTCTCTGTTACTCGAAATCCACCTGCACCAATGAGCAGCAATGCTGCTCCTCCTGCGAGTGAGGTTTGTGATTCAGGCAGTGAAGTGTCGCCGCAGCCAGCAAATATTGAATCAGCAGACATGCTCTTAGAGCAACAATGTTTCTGTAAGCAAGTGACTGACACCCACTTGTGACACAAATGGTTTTGCCATTCATAATAAAAGAGTTAGAGATTGTCACTAATTTTTTTAGCAGTGCACAGCTTTTCTATTGTCCCTGCTCCCAATGCCACTTACACAATGAATAGGAGGCATACTATCCAGGTTATAGCACAGGTGCACCAGCCTAATGTTTTACTGTGATTTACATCTGATGAAGTAGTGATACTATGAAAGCGCTTATGTCCTTATTTGTCTGTGAATTAAAGACAGGTTTATCTACAATCGTTGCTGTCGTTTCTGGGTCCACCTGTTGTTTTTTGTATATTTTGAACATTTTTCTGGAAGGACATATATATGTTTACTATGGTACGGTCAAAGTGAGTTCAGTCAAACCCACTTCCATCGAAGTCCGGAGGCCGAGCAGCGACAATGTCAAACCCAACATTGTTGAAGTACGAATCTCGCCCCTATCTCAATCCATGTTAAAGCCCGTTTAGAAGTCGAAGGTAAGTTGTATTTCGACAATGTCGGAATTCAACATTCTCATTTTCGTGTACGTGGGTCGATGATCTCATCATTCAATGGGGTCCGGTTCGACCATACCATATATATATATATATATATATATATATATATATATATATATATATAAAGTTTTTTTCATGTGTGTAAATGTTTTTTCTGTCTTACTGTTTTCTTCCTATAGTTGCCGGCATGTCTGAGAAAGGACCTTCCGGCTTTAAAAAGTGAAATGTGGGCACAAATTGCCTCTTTCAGACACTCACACTCTTTGTGTCTGTTGCTTAGGCTTGCAACATCTTCAGGAGGATTATTCCATTTGCAATAATTTTAATCCTAGGGCTCTTGTGGATAGGAAAAAGTAAGTTTATCCGTAAATGTTTGTGCCCATCTTCCTTTGGTGAAGCTATCTCTGGGGCTCATTCCCCCAAAATTAAAGCTGTGGAGTCCATATCAAAATCTCCTAAGCCTTCTACTTCCTCAACTCCGTCTTCAGAGCCATCAAGGAAGAAGTCAGAATTGGATCTGAGAAGATCTCAAAGCTTCTCCTCTTCGGATCTGAAGAAGAAGAAACTAGTGGATCCTACAACCTCAAATCCAACAAAGACACCCATGGATCCAATTATTTTGGGTCTGATTATTCCTCCAAGGACCAGGTATTCTCCTATTTATGATAATGTTCCTTCAAGGGTTCCCTCCTCTTTTTTGGAAAGGCACCAATCCAAGTCATTTTCCCTTGCCTTGTCTCATTCATCCAGATGTTTGACTGAGGAAGATCTGGACAGAATTATGAGGAGGTTTCTCTTGGCACAGATTCAGATGGGTACTTTACAGGGTCCTACCCCCCTTGTGTCAGGAGGCCTGTCCATCTACCACAACACCACTTCTTACTCCTTTTCTGGTCTCTCTGGTTGCTTCAGAGTCTCTAGATTTGAAGCTTCTGGGTCCATCTGGCTTAGATCTGAAGGTAACTTTATCTTCTGATCCGAAGCTAACTCTGAGTGCACCGGATCTGACATCATTGGATCCAGATGACTCTCTGAGCTGAAGCTTGCTTGTCAGGTCCTAGGCATTGGAGTTGACTCAGAAGGTTTTGGAGCCATCTCTGCACCTTGGTGCTTTGACACTGGATAGCTTGGCTCTGACTTTTTCCTCAGGAAGATTGCTTTCAGAGCGGGAGGAGACAGCAGTCCAGAAGCCTGCCTTCTCAGCACCAAGGTCTTCCTGTCTGGAGCAGTCTACCTTTGAGGTAGTGAAGAAGGTATTTTCTGCTGTGACAGGACTAATTGATCTATCTCCCTCAGATCTTCAGTCTAGTTCCCAGATGTGTGTGCACTTAGAGCATCACCATTCTATGCCACAGGGACAGCCAGCCAAGACCCCCAGACTACCCAGCGGGGTTTCACAAACTCTTTCAACATTTCTTTGGAATGCACCACTGAGGAAGTGCCTTGGAAGAGAAAGTGCAAGAGGAGTCACTTGGACTCTCCACAAGAGTCAGTCACTGAGGGTACTGATTTTGATAAGGGTGAAGACTTCGTACTATCACCTCGGGAAGACGTCTCATTTGGAGGCATACTTGAGATCCTGAAGCACAGAGCTGGTTGGACCTCCAGCAACCCTTCTCCAGAGGAATCAGTATTTCTGTAGGTCTTTGGAACTGGCACATCTACCTCCTGGGTTACTCCACCTGCTGACAAGCTCATTAATTTCATCTCTTAGTGAGCAAGGAAGGAGCCTGACTCAGTTGCGTCAATCCTTAACAGGCCAGATCACATTCTGGCTCCACCTGAATTTTGGAATAAGGGAGTGCCCATGGATGCCATGGTTGTGGTGGCAGCCACCAAGAAGGAGCTTGCCGAACCAGGTTCCTCAACAGGTAGTCTAGGGTGATGGACAGGTTTAGGAAGCATGTCTATGCTTCAGCGACCTTTGTCCTTAAGTCACTGAACTATTTGGTACATTTTAGTAGGTTACAAAGGGACTTGATCAAGGAACTTTCATAATCCCTTTCAGTGACCGCTACTGCTGAGGCCTAATTGGCTATGGCCTCCCAGCTGGCTACCCTCCAATCCATTTTGAATTCATCCAGGAGGCTTATTTCTCATGCAGCCGAAGGTGCTTCAAGGGCAGTGGGTTCAGGTAAATCCATTAGGAGGCATGCCTTGATGCACTTATATGATTTTGAGATTTTGCAGTCTTTTAAGTCCTTGTTCATCATTGCTCCCTTTGACAGCAGTTTATTGTTTTACCCAAAAGTGAAGGACACATTATCCAGTTGTGAGAAGGATGGGAAGACCCTCTCTGCAGTGAGTGTATGTTTTTTGACTCCTAAATGATCCTTTTCTAGGTTTCAATGGTCAATCAGAAAATGTGGCTCAGGAAGACCCAGGGTCGTTTCCAGGACACACTTGGATAAAGTTCCCTAGGGGCATGGGGGAACTGGCAGCAACATCCCCGCAACAGAGGAGGCATGCAAAACTAGGGGTCCAGAAATTCTTTCTCTAATAGACCCTACCAGCACACCTGAAAGGAGGCCTGATTGTCCACCTCAGAAGGCAGTTGGGAGTCGACTATGCCTGCCATAAAGATCCTGGCTAAGTATAACAAGAGACACTTGGGTAGAGAGGATTATTTACAGAGGTTATATAATTCCCTTTTTCCTTCCACCTCCAACTGTATGCAAAATTCTGAATGTTCCACCTGGTCAGAGGAAAGAAGCAGCACTAGAAGTACAAAAACTGCTAGAAAAAAGTCATCCAGGAGTTCCTGCCAGACCAGATAGAATCTAATATAGAGTATTATAGAATATATAATATATATATAGAATATATAATATATCTAATATAATAATAGAATTCTACCCTTCCTGGGAAAGGATGACTGGCATGACAGTGGTGGCAGCTCACTTCAGACTGCTGGGATTCAGCATTTTTCCATATCTAAATGACTGGCTCATTACCGACCCAACCAGGCATCGACTAACAAGGGCAAGGGATCAGGTACTTCAGATTTGTTCTCATCTGGGTATAACCATAAATTACAACAATTCTTAGCTTTAACCAACTCACACCTTAGCATTCATAGGAGCAGTCTTCAACACAACATAAGTCACAGCTTCTCTTCTTCTCTGAAGAGGACAGACTCTCAGATTCTAAGTCAGGAGAATAATTCGCAATACCAACATTTCAGCCTGGTTGATCCTCCAAGCCTTGGGGTCAATGTCAGCTGCCATAATCTTAGTTCCTCTGGCAAGGTTTCATATGAGAATTCTTCAGTGGATGCTAGAAACGCAATGATCGAGTCTTTACCACCACATGTCAACACAAATAAGAATCACTCAGGCATCCAAGAGATACCTTTGGTGGTGGATTTACTCAGATCAAGTTCTACAGGGCTGCCCTTTCATTCTTCCTCAACCCAAGGCCAAAGTGACCACAGGTGCTTCCCAGATTGAGTGGGGGGCACTTTCTGGAGAGAACAGTCCAAGGCACTTGCTTCCCCAAAGAGGCCAACTTGCATGTCAATGTCGTAGAGATGAGAGCAGTGCTCTTGGCATTGCAGGTCTTCCAGAACACTGTCCCTTTAGGGACAGTTGTGATTCAGACAATATGTAGATAGTTTGGCACATCAACAAACAATGAGGGACCAGATTTTACCCCTTGAATCGAGAAGCATTCAGAGTGTGGCAGTGGACAATCTCATCCAACCTCTTTCTCACAGCACTGCACATTCCGGGAAAGTCCAGTGCGATAGCAGACAAATTGAGCAGGTCCATTCTTCTATGTCACAAGGGATCTCTCAACATTAAAGTGACCAAAATGATTTTCTGCCAATGGGGCCAGCCTTGCTGCTGTCTTTTTGCTTCTCCCATAAACAACAAATGCAGCAGCTACTTTGCCCTAATCTCCCCTCGGGGGAATCACTAAAGGAATGTCTACTTCAGAATTGGCCCTCTGGTCTACTTTATGCTTATCCACCAGTTCCTCTTCTGAAATTTCTGCAGAAAGTTGCCACGTTGCAGAGCAAGGTCATCCTCATTGCACGTTACTGGCCTCGTCAGATTTGTTTTCCCTTCCTATGGCCTCATCTGCTTTGCCAACCTTGGATTCTGGATCCAGTTCCAGACGTTCTGTCACATCCAGCATATATGGTTCATCCGGATATCTCATACCTCAAGCTAACAGCGTGGTTTTTCCGATTCCATTAATAGCCAGACAACTGATGCTCTCTCCCCCTGCCATATTGTTTTAACTTCCCATAAACCATCTACAAGAAAGCTTTATACAAGTAAGTGAAAAATGTTTGTTTACTAGGCACAACAAAAACATATTTATCCCTTTTCAGCTCTGATACATAACATACTTGAATTTTTGGCATTGGTCTTTAATGAAGGGGTGAACTCCTCTACCATTAAGGTTCATATTGGATTTTAAAGTTCTTCTGTGGCCTCTTCTAAATTTTGCAAAGCATTCTTGAGAGAGACGGTTTTACTGAGACCCCTGTATAAAGATCCTACTCTACCATAGGATTTGAGCTTGGTACTGCAGGCCTTATTCATTCCCCCTTTGAACCAGCAGCTAAATACAATCTTAAGTTTCTGACCTGGAAAAGTGTTTTATGGTGGCCATTACCTCTGCCAGAAGAATTTCAAAGCTTCAAGCATTGTCATCAAAACCTCCCTACTTGATCTTTCATAAGGATAGAGTTACATTACGTACCAATATGTCTTTCCTTCCCAAGGTGGTGTCAGAATCTACTGTCAATCTATTAATTTGCCAGTATTTTTTCCTAAATTTGCAAACAAAGGTAAATATGTGTTGTATTTATTGGATGTTCACAGACAACTATGTTTTTACTTACATAGGATAAAAGAAATCAGGAAGACAGAGACATTGTTTGTCTCCTTTGCAGATTTGAAATTGGGCAAACCAGTTACAAAAGTAACTTTAGCCAGATGGCTGACGGATTGGATTTATTTTATCTATAGCAAGTTGGGTCTATCCTTTCCTAAACCTGTAAGAGCCCATTCAACTAGGTCCATGGCAACTTATTCCTTGTTTCTAGTCAGGGCTTGCATGGACTTCATATGTGCAGCTGCAACCTGTGCCAATCCTCATGCCTTTATCACTCACTGCAAACTGGATTTGGTCTCTAGGGGTAGAACAACTTTTGGTTTAACTGTGCTCAGGAATATCCTTCCTAAGAATCCACCCAGGATTTTAGGCAGCTGGGGATTGTGTCCCAACAGTTGAGGACAGAATGAAAATTGACATCAGATAAAGAAATTATGTACGCATCATAACATTCCATCTGTAATGTCCATATTCATTCTTCCTCAACCTCCTGTCCACCATCCCTTTTCACAACAAACTTCTAGTAGAATGAGATATTGTAAGGACACGGCTGTCTTTTATGTTGAGCTCCAGATATAGTTCCTTTTGTAGGATATGTGTCTATATGCATGCACATTGGCAGTTATCACTTTATGTAAATCAGCAAACAAGATATATGAGGTATGGTAAGGGTAGGTGCATTGTGGGTAGGGGAGAAGCTCAAGAGCCTTTTTGGTTACCACTAGCTTTAGTAACGGCTGACTCAGATTTGAGTTTCGGATCTGAAATCCAACAGTCGAGGAAGAATGAAAGTGTACAACACAGATGGGACATTATGGTGAGTACATAACTTCTTTTTTTAATAGTATAGCCTTTATTAACAGTAAAAATAGATTTTGGGAGAATATGTTATTTAAGAACAATCAGAATAACAGTGGAGATACAATATCCTCAGAGAATGGACAGCCCAACCTTTCTGCAGTGGACTTAAAAATCCAGCTGGAGCTAAAGAGATTTGTTAGAGGCCAGGCATATGGACCTAGAAGCAGCCAAGAAAATGAGGAGTCTACAAGTTGAGGAAAATGAACGTCAAAGGAGGCATGAGAGGGAAATGCTGACTCTTCGCCAGAGTCACGGAGAAGAGAATAACCGGACCCCAGAAGCATAAAAGGTCAGTAAATTTCTTCCACAGTTTAAAGAGGGGGATAATTTTGATAGCTTCACTCATATGTTTGAGTTGGTATATAAACAGCATGAAGTTGACCAAGGGCTCTGGGTACGGTTCCTGACCCCCTTACTCCATGGTAAACCTGTAACATCTTTAGCAAAAATGCATGACACTGTCTGTTTTGATTATACTGCTGTAAAAAGACATTTATTAGAATGCTTTAAGCTAACACCTGAAATGTATAGGAAAAAGTTTCATGAGCATAGACGCAAGGCAGATGAAAATGTATGTGAATATGTTGCTGAACTGAGCACTTATTTTCATAGTTGCGTGAGTGGATGTCAGGTCACTACTTTTGAAGGGCTGGCAGACCTTTTGGTAAGGGAACAAGCCCTTAGCACTTTGCCTGAGGACATGAGGATCTGGTTAGCTGATAGACAATGTGCTACTTCAGAGGAGTTGGGGAAGAAGGGAGACCTATACCTAGCAAGCAGAGCAGCCCTGCACAGGAAAGGGACCCCCAAGTACTGCTCATGGGACTAAAGGAACCCATGGTGGGCAGCACAGACTGCCCCAACAGAATCTGCCAGTAGCAGGGGAAGTCACAAGTCCAGGTACTCATCCAGGAGCTAGGGTTAAATGTTTTGAATGCAACCAGTGGGGCCATGTGGCATAAAGGTATCTACGGAGGCAAGGTGGGGAACCAAAGGTGAGGGAGCCAGTAAGTGGGAAAGACAAAATGCCAACAGTAGGTTGTCTTGAGAGAACAGGGGTATGGAACTACCATCCGGCAGATGTCCTGAGAGGGAAGGATTTGGATGAGGCAGTACTATGTACTAATGCAGTTACATGCAGTGAGGCTAGGAGACAAGCATGTGGGTCTGGTAGCCTGGGGGAGACCCAGACAGACTGCATACTTGCAGCCAGGACTGCTGAGGTGGTTACTTCAGGGAGGGAGCTACACTGTAGCAGTGAGATTGAATGTGAGCCAAAGCTTGTGGATACTGATGTTTCCTTGGACAGGGTAACTTCAAAGGTAGAGGTGAGTAGTAGTACCCAGGCTGACAGTGAGGCACCGCTGTCAGAGGATACCAGACTTCCTGTGGAAGGGGAGCTGAGAAGGGTTACAAGGAGAGACTTGAGACAGGCGCAGCTCTCAGACCCTACATTGCAAGGCCTGAGGCAGGTAGCTATGGAGGCACCTGATTCTCAAGGGAAGGGGGAATCAGTATACTGTAACAAAGGGTTACTGTACAGAGAGTGAACCCCTGAGGGAGGGCTAGAAGGTGAGAGAGTACAGCAGTTGGTAGTGCCTACAGCTTACTGTCTGGTGCTTCTAGCCATATACCATGATATTCCCTTTGCAGATCATATGGGCATAAAACATACAAAGAGACATATTATGCAAAACTTCTATTGGCCTGGAATTTCCAGAGATGTAACAGGGTACTGCAGGACCTGTGAGCAGTGCCAGAAGGTAGGCAAGGCAGGAGATGAGGTGAGAGCTCCTTTGATGCCTTTGCCTGTGATTGAGGAGCCATTTCAGAGGGTAGCTATGGATATTGTAGGTCCTCTGGGTACCCCAAGTTCCACTGGGAAAAAGTATATCCTAGTGATGGTAGGTTATGCTACACGATACCCTGAGGCAGTGCTTTGTCCTCAATTGAGGCCAAGAAGGTGGCAAATGCCTTGTTAGAGATTTTCAGCGGGTCTGACAGAAGTGCCAATTTTATGTCAGACCTGCTGGCTTGTCTGTGGAAGTCCTGTGGGGTGAAGCACATGAAGACCACCCCCTACCATCCCCAGACTAATGGTCTTGTTGAGAGGTTAAACTCTACAATCAAGTCCATGCTACGGGCAATTGCAGATCAGTTTAAGAGGTAGTGGGACAAATATTGCCCCATCTGTTGTTTGCTTACAGAGAGGTTCCCCAGGAATCCACGTGTTTTTCACCCTTTGAGTTGCTGTATGTGCATAGGGTGAGGGGACCTCTAGATTTAATTCGAGATGAGTGGGAGGGTGAGTGTGAGTCTCACAAGGAGTCTGTTGTGGCATATGTCCTAATCCTTAGGACACGGCTCAGGGAACTCATGAGCTTGGCCGAGGAGAACCTGGCAGAAGCCCATCAACAGAAAAAGGTGTGGCATGACAGGAATGCTTGAGCTAGAGAGTATGCTGTAGGGCAGCAGGTGATGGTTCTCATTCCTGTCAGACACAACAAGTTGCAAGCAGCTTGGGAGGGACCATACAAGGTGGTAAGAAAAGTAAGTGATGTTAACTACATGGTGGAAGTGCTAGGCAGACGGCAGGGGCACAGATTGTACCATGTTAACATGATGAAATCTTACCATGATAGGGAGGCCCTTGCGCTGAGTATTTGCAGTGGATTGCAGGAGGAGTCTGAGGGAGATCTGGGGACTGATCTCCTCAGTGAGGCTCGGGCTAACACATTGGTGGAAGGGGTAGCAATGTCCCAGCAGTTATCTCCTACCCATGATCAAGAAATCCGAGCAGTGTTGCAGGAGTTTGGGGGCATGTTCACCAGGAAACCAGGGAGCACCCACCTGGTGCAGCACCAGGTGGATACAGGACCCAAAGGCCCATCAGACAGGCCCCTTATAGGGTGCCTGAGAGAGTCAAACAGACCCTGAGGGAAGAGGTACAGGAGATATTGGAACTAGGGGTGATTCAAGAGACCAACAGTACCTGGGCCTCACCAGTGGTATTGGTGCCAAAGATGGATGGCAGCAACATGTTCTGTGTGGATTACAGGAAATTAAATAGTCGGATGCTTACCCCATGCCTAGGACAGATGAGGCCCTAGAACAGCTGGGTGGGGCTAAATATCTTACAACCATTGATCTTACCAAGGGTTACTGGCAGGTGCCCTTGACTCCCATTGCTAGAGAGAAGTCAGCCTTTGTAACTTTTATTGGCTTGTATGAGTTCACAAATATGCCCTTTGGGATGAAGAATGCCCCAGCGACTTTACAGAGGCTGGTAGATCATATCTTAGCAGGAAGGTTTGCCCTTGCTTACATGGATGATATTGCTATCTACAGCCATTCCTGGCAAGAGCACCTTCAGCATGTCAGGGAGGTGCAGTTCAGACTACAGAGGGCAGGGTTGACCATTAAGCCGAGAAAATGTCAGGTGGGTATGGCAGAGGTCTCCTACCTAGGACATAGAGTGAGGAGTGGTAAGATAAGGCCAGAACCTGCCAAAGTGGAAGCTATTCAGGCATGGCCTGCACCCGATACCAAAAAGCAGTTGAGGGCATTCTTGGGGACAGCAGGGTACTACAGAAAGTTTGTCCCAATTATAGTACCATAGCTGCTCCCCTCACAGACTTGACAAGGAAGAACAGGCCAGTTAAGGTAGTGTGGACCCCAGCATGTGAGCAGGCATTTTAGAAGCTTAAGGAAGCTTTGGGAGTACCCCCTGTGTTAGCCAGTCTAGACTACAGCAAAGAATTTGTTGTGCAGGTGGATGCTTCAAACTATGGGGTGGGGGCTTTACTTAGCCAGATTTCTTCAGAGGGAGAAAAGCACCCAGTGGTTTATCTCAGTTGTAGGCTCCAACCCAGGGAGGAATGCTATGCAGCGGTAGAAAAGGAATGTGTAGCCATAGTGTGGGCACTACAAAAACTTCAGCCTTATCTGTATGGAAGAAAATTCACTGTGATGACAGATCACAACCAGCTGACATGGATAAACAGAGCCATTCAACAAAATGCCAAGTTGCTAAGATGGAGTCTGGGGTTGCAAGCAAATATGTCAGTGCAGCACCGCAGTGGGAGTAGCAATGCCAATGCAGATGGGCTGTCAAGACAGTGAATGGAGTGAGGTACACCCAAATAAACCTGATACTCTCAAGCGATGTTTCTCAAGGGGCACTTGAAAAACTTGCTTGGGGAGAGATGGGCAAAGGCTGCCAGCCTAGTCAAATAGAATTTGATATATAATTCTGGCATTTGTAAATAAATGTAAAATACAGGCATGTTTTCTTGAATGTGAAAGAATATTCTGAAATGTGGAACTGCAAAATATGTGACAACATTGCACTGTACTGGCCCAGTGAAGCATGTTCTACCTTTTCATGTTAGAATTCGGCTCCTGGTCAGCTGGATGAAGATTTCATGCCCATTGTTTTAAGGCTAAAGTTTATGACTGGAATTTAGATGTGGAAGGTGCTTTATTGCTCTGGTTTCTGCTAGCATATACATGTGAAATGTCTTGTATTGTTGTAAGTTTCTGAGGAGGTGTTAGATTGCTATGTAATGCAGTTTGTGGCCTGAGAACTCAGACCATGTGTTAAGATGATGCAATATGAATACTGGGAAAACCTAAGTGTCAAAATGATGTAATTTGGGAAGGGCCTTAGAGACATGTTTGTTAATACTATTTCTCACAAGAGACTGGAAGTATTTTGACTTTGGACATCTAACTTATCAGCACTCTGCCTTGTGCTCACATGTAAGTTTTAACACTGTGAGTTCTTGTAGGAATAGGTAAAGCTAGTAAAGATTAATTAGGTATTTTTCTTTGAAATCAGACCTGTCCTACTGTATTATTTTAAGTTTGTGTGTGATCTCTGAACTCCTAGATGTCTCTGTGGTGTAGTAGTTTTGTTTGTGTTTTAATTATTTATTATTAAATATTTTTAAAACCGTCTACCTGTGGCTGATTTGTGTAGAGATAAGCTCTAGAGTACATTGCATATTTATAGAGGTTATTGTAATAGACCACTCTAAAGTAAGCCTTGACTGTTAGTCATACTACCATTGGATATTAATATTGCACAGTAATAATTGGACACACTTTTAAGGGCCTTTTAGTAGCTGATATTATTAACTGGGTGGTGGCAGTACTGTATAGCCTGGGTAAAGGGGCACAGTTGGAGAATCTGTGTCAGCCTTTCCCAGGAATGTCTGTGAAGTTGTAGAAATACTTCTCTCAAAGTGTGTGTGTGTTGTGTCAGCTACTTGGCAGGGATACGAAGCAGTGGTTGGACATAGAGGGTACTGGAGGTTTTAGCTTGCCCAGTTAGGCTGAGACCTGGACCCTATAGCTGTGCCAGTGGGGAGTCTTATTGGGGACCTGGTGAACAAGGGAGCAACCAGCCCCCTGATTGTGATCTCTGTGTGCACTTAAGGAAAATTGTACGTTACTGTGTGTATTAGTTACCCTTTTCTCTTCTGGGAGATGACCTCCCTGATGTTAGTGGTGAGGATTGAGGCTCTTTGATTGCTGGGCCAGGGCACGGTCGTCACAAGGGGTGTGTACACTTTTTATATCCAATGTATGTGTAGGTTGTGCACAAGTGAACGTGAGGCATACATGTAGGTTATGCACAAATTAACATAAGGCATATGTGTAAGTTGTGCACAAGTGAATGTAAGGCATATGTGTGTAGGTTGTACACTTTTGATTATCGATGGGGAGGCATAAGGCAGAGCATAGTTTTAAAAGGATTGTGATTTTTTTTAAGTTGCATTTACAATTTGAACAGAAGCCAGCAACCAGTAAAAAACATTGTTTTGTTTAATGTTGAAATAAACTGTCAATTTAGAATACTAGAAACTTCAGCTTGTAGTTAAATTAAACATATGTTTATTATTTCAGAGTTACAGAGTGCTGTATTTAATTAGTTTCACTGCTGAGAGTGCAACATATTTTATTTTCATTTTTTTACTGATTGGTTGGAAAAGTGAAAAACAAATGCCTGTCAGTTGTGTTTAATGACATAACTGAAGCCGTGTAGTTCCACCAATATTATTATGCTGTATTACAAGGCTCAGAAAGTATGTTAACAAGTTTAACTTTAGGATCTTTGGATCGACTTAGACTGTTGCATCACAAAGACCCCTGTAGTGGTGCTGAAACATTGTCATTCCTATGCGGCTTACAAATGATGACTGAATACATTGAAATGAATCACCAAACATTATGCAGATGTACTAGGAATAAAAAATGCTGCTGTAGTTTGTGCACCAAGTATAACACACTTACCTGGTGATTAACTGTATGCAGCAAGAATTACATACATAACACACTGCACATACCTTAGTTGGGGTACACTAAATTAAAGCTATTTCCATGTCAGAGATAACAAACCAGCACACCAAAAACTGAAATCCAGAAGTGATGGACCAGAAGGGAAGAGAATGACAGTGCACATGAAGACCATGTTTTTCCAGGTTAAGTAAACAAGAGGCATTGTTACTTATCAGTGAGTTGGTAACGAAGACATTTATTATTTTATTAGAATTTGTTAACTTAACTGAGGTAAAACACTGAACACCGTGGATGAATTAGTCTTAAGTACAAAGTGTTGACGGTACCGTGTAATACAAAAATATATATTTTCTGTGTGTATATATGTTTTTTATATATATATATATATATATATATATATATATACACACATATACACACACACACACACACACATATATGTGTGTGTGTGTGTGTGTATGTAGGTATACTGCATTTAGTACCACATATTGTACAATATTTGCACGCAAAGACACACACACACAGACACACACACACACACACACACACACACACACAAACACACTCGCTGTGGAATGAGGAGGAGAATTAAGTTATGAGTAATGTCAAAAACAAGATGGCACAGAGAATGGCAGCATCAGTTCAGTGCTCTCTGGTATTCTGTTTGTTTTTGTTTATTTGTCCTGTTGTTTGGCGTTCAACTGTAACTAAGTATACTCGTGAAGAATTGTTAATTATACAATGGCCCCCCACTAATATTCCAAAACGTGCGCGCTGATTGGCCAGCATGCCTGTTGTAAATCCCACAATATACCAACAGAAAAAGGTCTGGTCGCCCGGACTTTTTTCCATTGGTATAAAGTGTCCAAAACCTTTTTTGTTTTTTTTTTTGTTTTTTTTTATAAATAAAAAAAAAAAGGAAAAAAACAGAGCAATGGAGACATGTTCATCGTGTTTCACTGTTGCAGTCATTACACTTGGGTTATTCTGCTGGCAGGCTACCCGCAGTCGGCCAGAATTCCAAAGTCTAGGTCTGGCATCGGTTGCTGTCGCCTCTTCCCTGACGTTAGTGCGCCAGGGGTATAGAAGATGCTAGATGTACTGGGTATGCATAGGAATGCAAGTCCCATATGTATGCGTAGTACATCAACACAAGGAAGCAGTATACCACCACCGGCAGAAGAACAGTAACGCTCCATTATGCAAAGATATTATTTAAGAAAAGTAAGTATTTTTTCTTAAATAATGTCATTGTATAATAGCAGTAACCGGCTCAGTGGTTGTGGTATTTTGAAATTTACCCGTGGTTGGCTTTATTTAATCACTCGGGCTTAAATCTTATGATTAAACCACAACCATGGGTAAATCTTCAATATAGCACACCATGTCATCGGTTATTGCTTAAATATTTGACAATTCATTTCATGCAATTTGAAACCGGATTTTTCACAGTTAAGAAATTTTCTGGAGATCCTAGTTGGAGGAGCAGCAGCTGTCAGTAGCAGAGGTAGACATAGGCATCACAAAAGGGGGAAGTGAGCTGGTGCACCGGTTATGCTGAGACAGAGAGTTTTCAAACGGTACCCCCAAGTTTTTATCTGACAAACCTCCGATCCCTAGGATCCTAAGATGGATGGACTGTTACTTCTCAGTGAAACTCACAAGGATTTTTCACTTTCTTCTGTACAGTGTTTCACAGAAACCTGGCTAAATTAATCCATTCTGGACTCTGCATTACATCTGCCTGGCTTTTAACTTTACAGAGCAGACAGAGTATGGAGACATCAGGGAAGAGTAAAGGAGGTGGAAACTGCTTTTATATCAATGAAGGCTGGTGTAATAATGTCACAGTGTTAAGTAAAATGATTTGCCCTGACTTAAATATGTTTTGTGTTAATTGTAGACCTTTTTATTCACCTTGGGATTTCTCTTCATTTATTCTGGTTAGTGTTTACATTCCACTTCAAGCCTGTGTGAGGGCAGCACTACAAAAACTGTCTGATCAGATAATGTGCTTGGAGCATAATTATCCAAACCCCCTTCTATCATTGTTCTGGGGGGATTTTAATAAGGTAAATTTCAGGCATGAACTTCCCAAATTTATACAGCATGTGCCCTGGCCCAGCAGTCAAGGAGCCTCAATCCTCACCACTAACACCAGGGAGGTCGTCTCCTAGAAGAGGAAAGGATAACTAATACACACAGTAAAGTTTAATTTCCCTTAAGTGCACACAGAGATCACAGTCAGTCTGGGGCTGGTTGCTCCCTTGCTCTCCAGGTCCCCAGTAAGACTCCCCACTGGCACAGCTTTAGAGTCCAGATCTCAGCCTAGCTGGCAAGCTAACCTCCAGTACCCTCTCTGTCCAACCAGTCCTTTGTGTCCCTGCCCAGGTAGCTGACACACACCCACACTTTGAGATAAGTATTTATACGACTTCACAGACACTCCTGGGAAAGGCTGACACAGATTCTTCAGCTGTGCCCCTTTACCCGGACTATACGGTAGTAATTACTGCCACCACCAATTTAATAATTTATCAGCTACCCAAAGGCCCTTAAAAGGGTGTCCAATTATTACTGTGCAATATTATTATCCAGTTGGTAATGTGACTACTCAGTCTAAGGCTTATTAGAGTGGCCTATTACGATAACCTCTATAAATATGCAAGATACTCTAGAGCCTATCTCTACACAAACCAGCCATAGGTAAAGGTTTTTAAAATATTTAATAGTAAATAATTAAAACACAAGACAATACTACTACACTACAGAGATATCTAAGAGTTCAGAGATCACATAGAAACTTAAAATAATACAATAGGACAGGTCTGATATCAAAGAAAAACACTTAATCTAACTTTCTAATATTTAGCTGCTATTAGTGCTATAATGCTACTTACATATATAAAGAGCAAGCAGTGCTGGGTTGATAGTCCAAGACAAATGCTTTCAGTCTTTCACTGAACAATAGTTTTTAAAACTCTAACAAACAGCTCTGCTAAGGCCCTCCCAAATTACATCATTTTGACACTTAGTCTGGAGTTCCCAGGCCACAAACTGCATTATTCAGCAAGCTAATACCTGCTCAGGAAACTACAATAATACAAGACATTTCACATGTATATTCTAACAATTATTCCTTAAGTTAAGAGAATAGAAAGAATGTGTTCAGTCAGTCACTTCAGCACCATTTTTTTAGATAATTGTAACTTCAAAGAACATTTGAAATGCTTGGCTTGATTTTCCTTATAGCAGATGGCAATGTTGCAACAATCTTGAAGTTCACATTTCACAGTGTTTTCTTTCATTTAAGAATGCAAGCATGTATTTTACATTTATTTATACAAATAATAGAATAATGTATCAAATTCTATTTGACTAGGCTGGCAGCCTTTGCCCATCTTTCCCCAATCTTCACACAGCATATAAATGTCCTACCAGTGACAGGAACACACTGGATCATTGTTATACAGTATTAAAACCTGCTTATTGTACTGTCTTCCATGCAACTTTGGGCTTTTCTGACCACTGTCTGATTCATTTGCTTCCTATCTGTAAGAGCAAGTTGCAATCTGTTAACCTGTGATCAATACAGTGAGAAGGTGGACTATTAAGGCAAAGCTGAAGCTGCAAGCCTACTTTGATTGTACAGATTGGAGTGTCTTTGAAGATTCTGCTGCTAACTTGCACGGACTGGCAGACAGTAACATTTTATGTCAGCTTCTGTGAAGATATGTGCGTCTCCACTAAGACCTGGTTAAAATTTAACAACAGCAAACCCTGGTTTACTGCTAAACTTAAGCAGCTTTGTCAGGCCAATGAAGAGGCCTATAGATGTGAGGATAGAACCGTTTTTAGGCAGGCAAGGAGCACACTGACAAAAGAAATCAAAGTGGTTAAAAATAACTATTCTGAAAAGCTGAAAAAAATGTTTTTAGCTAGTGATCCTGCATCAGTGTGGAAAGGTCTACAAAACATTACAAACTACAGGAAACCATCCCCCTACACTGAAGCTAATTACCAGCTGGCTGATGACTTTGCTTTTTACTGCAGGTTTGATAAGCCTGAGGCTACAAATGACACTGTTACCAGCTCTGGCAGTGTTCAGACTTGTATGACTCTGTCTTCCACGCATTCTGACATTCAGCCTGCATTAATTATGTATGTGGAGGATATGTATCATTTTTCTAAAAGACAGCAAATTAAGAAAGCAGCTGGTCCAGATGGGGTTTCACCCTCCTGTTTAAAAATGTGTGCTGATGAACTGGCTCCTGTTTTTACTCAGATTTTTAATCAATCATTAGAGGTGTGTGAAGTTCCCTTATGTTTCAAACAAGCCACAGTCATTCCAGTGCTTAAAAAAATTCCACTATAAAAGGACTGAATGATGACATGCCTGTTGCTTTGACATTGGTGGTCATGAAGACTTTTGAGAGGTTGGTGTTAGCTCACTTGAGGGATATTACAGCTCCCTCATTGGACCCCCTTCAGTTTGCTTATTGAGAGAACCGATCAGTGGATGATGTAGTTAATATGGGCCTGCATTATATCTTGCAACATCTTGACAACCCAGGGACATAAGCAAGGATTCTGTTTGCAGGCTTCAGATCTGCATTTAATACAATAATTCCAGAACTTCATTTGAAACTCTCCCAGCTTTCTGTTCCTGCTTCCACTTGTCAATGGATCACCAATTTTCTAACCAGTAGGAAACAGCAGGTGAAATTGGGGAAGTTTACATCTAGCTATTGCATGATTAATACAGGTGCCCCCCAGGGACATGTGCTCTCCCCACTGCTGTTCTCCCTCTACACTAATGACTGCACCTGTAAGGACCCCTCTGTCAAACTTATTAAATACACAGACAATACAGCCATCATCAGGCTCATCAGGAATGGTGATGAGTCTGCATACAGACTGGATGTTGAGCAGCTGGCCCTTTGGTGTAGTCAGAATAATCTGGAACTGAATACCCTTAAAACTGTGGCGATGAAAGTGGACTTTAGGAGTGGTAGTACAATATTATATCCCCCTCTTTATGTTTAATACTGCTGTGTCAGTTGTGGAATCCTTCAAGTTTTTGGGATCTGAAATCTCCTGGGACTCGAATTGGGAGATCAATGTAGGTACATCATAAAAGAGGCACAACAGTGAATGTACTTTCTTTGACAGCTGAGGAAGTTCAGCCTCCCACAGGAACTGTTGATTCAGTTGACTCAGTTCTATACAGCAGTCATTGAGTCTGTTCTCAGCTCATCCATAACAGTGTGGATTGGGTCTCTGTCTAATCATGACAAAAATAAGTTACATCTAATAGTCAGGTCTGCCAAAAATATCATTGGTGCTAGTTTGCCCTCCTTGCAGGATCTGTACTATTCCAGAGTCATGAAAAGGGCAAGGAAAACCATCACCGACCCTTCACATCTAGGCCACCATCTTTGTGAACTGTTACCATCATCCAGACGTTGCACATTAATATGCACTAAAACAAGCAGATGTAAGAACAGTTTTTTCCACAGGCCATCAAGTTCATAAATGGTTAACTCAGCTTATTAGGCTGGGGTATTCTTTTTCCCAAGCCTCCAAGGATTCTGCAGTATTGTTTACATGTTGTTAATACTTGTTTCTTTCAGAGTTTATTTCAGTATTTCTTGCACTGAGTTGCACTTTGCACCTTGTATGTATATGTATATTTACTTTTTTTGTCTTGTTCTTAATTGCATGCGTGTCATTTGTCTTGTTCTTAATAGCTGTATGTATGTCATTTATGTAATTCATACTTGGATAGTCAGTGAAACTGGAGTCAAATTCCTTGTATGTGTAAATACTTGGCCAATAAATGTGATTCTGATTCTGATGTTAGGCAGTAGCTGTGATATTGAGATTCTTTAGTTATCAGTCATGTGAGGAATTATTTATTGAATGGTGCTGGCCATGTGAGAAGGCATTTGCATTTGGATTGGCTGTACAGGTATGCCTTTAACTGACTATGAAGTGATGAAAAGGAGATTACTTCTTTTAGGAAGACTTTATCATCTAAAGGGAGGAAAAGAGTCTTAATAGAGCTTGACTAGTTAGGAGGGAAGTAAACGGTCTGCCCTTTGCTGAGCAGGAAGCCACTTGGCTTTGGTTAGAGTTGTACAGTGATGTTCCTGAACATAAGAGAGAATGATAAATCTATAGATCTTATTTGAAAGGGTTTGGATGTTTTTTGGTTCTTTTTGGAGACAGCTGCAATAAGTAGTATGCCATTTTCTAACTGAGAGAGGAGTACTCCTTTACCTGTTGCTGCAGTAACACAGCAGGACATAAAGTTAGAAATAATTCTTGCCTAGAATCACTGGAGGTTGATTTTTGTTCTGGTTTTATCAAGGTGTGCATCAAACGTGAGAGAAGGGTCTATCCATAAGCCTAGGTACCTAAAGGAGGTATAATGTTTTTAATGTGAATATTGTCTCGGGTTTTGATATGGAGGGCATTGCTGAGTTTAGATATTTTTGGCTTGATTTGGTTTTAGATAGGTTAAGCATACGTTTTTCTAGTCTGCCAGATCAAGAATGAGTGAGTGTTGAAGTGGGATAGGAGGCAGTGTTCCAAGTTTTTCCGTCAGACAGGGGGAGCACATTAATTATCAGAAGATTTTGACTAGGAAATAGTGACATAGAAGATATAGAGGTAGGATGACTGGAAGTAGGGTGACTGGAAGTTTTGAAGAGGTAAGGGCTGGTTGAAGTTCAAAGGTGAAGACAGAAAAAAAATAAGAGCAAGAATTATACAGATAATATGAGAAGTCAGAGAATGAAATAATTGCAACTAGCAGATACAGGCTGTAATTTGCATTTACTTTAATGATTTATATTCAATTAGCAGTAAATGATGAACCAGAAGGGAAGATGTGGTATTACAGATGTAGGAATTGTTCAGACTTCTGCACCCTTGTACTTACAGCAGCCAGGAATCAGACAGAAGTTGACTAATCATCTGTCCCTTCTCACTGACTCATAAAAACTCATGTCTTTTGCTTTTGCAGAATAAATAACACTACAAAGCACCTCAGGAGTAGGTTATGAGAGCAATCTGCTGTCTCTTATTACTGTGCAGAGTGGCATCCCTGCACTGCAGTGATCTCAGTAATACTCCAAACAGCAGTTAGAGTGCCTCTGTAGCAGACAGGAGCTCAGTTTCGTGGAAGTCTGGGAATACACATGAATATCTGAGCTGACATCATCATTTGCACTAACCCCACATACAACTGTTCAGATCTACAACAATCAGAAGACTTTGTTAAAGGCACATGTGGTTGGCTGCCCCACCCATGGCAACTTACTTCCATTGCGCTTGTGAGTTACTATGAGATTACAGGGTCCATAAGGCCAGTAAAAAGAACTCCTCTTCATCCACACAGCTTAATTGTGAAGCATATGAGGAGTAGAAAGATATCTCAGGCATATCTCTCAACCCCTTTGCACAAGAAATCTGGACAAAGGCAGTGGGGGTATAAAGGCCCAAAATCAGGGACATATTTTAAATATTGCTCTTATAAACTTGAAAAATTACTAATATAACAAGTTTTACATTAGAATGATTTTTTTAAAGGATATGAAATCTGAAACCCAAATATATGCCATTATTTAGGGACTTCAATTAAAAACCGTGGTAGTGGTGCTGCGGTAGCATTGTCGCCTCACAGCAAGACGTCCTGTTCGATTCTCAACTATAGTGTCTTCTGTGTGGAAGCATGCGTGAATGGGCGTGCCTTCGTTGAAGGTTGTGCATCAGGGCTGGTAACTCGGCACGTAAAAATCCACTACCAAACATTAGCGGACCGGAGTTCTGCTGTGGCAACCCCTAACCGGGATAAGCCGAAAGACACAACAACAACATTTACGGACTTCAGTTCTCAATTCTTTGCTAGAAAAACACAAATTTAATGAGGAACAGACCAAAATAATATGAGATGAAAATCTAGAGAGTTGAGAGATATGATCAGGCATGGTGAACAAAGTAAACCTACAGCTAATATTCATGTACATAGCTTATGTGTAAAAGGTGGGAGATATCACATGGATCTGCAAAAATAGTCAGCACTCCAGCATATAACCAGCTTCTTTCAGACACCATACATAATTTGCAGAGTTCTCTTTGAGTGGCTAGCTGTCCAGCTCTACCACACAACAACAGTTTTCTATAGAAGATTGGTAAAGGACACAAAACAGATGACAAAATGAGGGACTAAGGTTTAGAGCCTATATTTTGAGCCATGGAGCTGTCTGATTTAATGCACTGCATCTGACACTGTTCTGAATATTAGGGAAAAGGCTGTGCAGCTTTCATGGGTACTGGAAGTGTCTGAAGGCTCGGGGATGTTGAATGGGGTTAGTGATATAAAAAGGGTAACATTTAGTCTTCTTGTAAAGTAATCAAACAGAAATACAGAGGAACTTCCAGTGCCAAGAAAAAAACAAAATAAAATGCACCAGTGCCACAAGCCACACAACCCAACTCTTGAATTCCACAAGGTAGAGAAATAAAGAACTTTATTAAAGTTAAGCTCTTTCATCCAAAAAAATCAGGACTTCATCAGAACTGTTTTTACAAGATGGCACAGGTTTAAATAACCCATTTAATAGTCACATGACTAAAACAATACCTAGGTTTAAAGTGCACTTGCCCCCAAAGGTAAAAAAAAAATAAATAAAAAGTTAATTGTTTAAAACAAAATGTTAATTATAAAAGTAACACTGATAGAAAAAAAACATTGCTTTTAATTAACATCCCATCATTCCAAGGTGCTTAACAATTAAAATCAGGTAAGTGTTTGTAAAAAAAAATGCATGTAATGCAGTAGAAGTTCCTCATTTGTTTAAGTTCCTAATTCGACAGTTCGTAATTTTAACACACTTATTAATAAAAATGGTGTCATTTAACCCAGGAAACTGCCCTGCATTAAACCTGAGCTGTTGAATCAATTCTCTGTACTCTAATTTTAGTTCCCACAGTCCTTCCCTGAGTTGAGTGGGAATGTGGTAAAAAAACAATGAACAAAAACTTGGGGAGTACTTTGTACATTGCAGAATTTTATATATGGTAATTGTGTTCATAAATCCGCTTGCGTATGGTTCTCTCCATTTTACCCCAATAGAAATCATGACAGTAATCATAGAAGCATAACTAGGCCATTCCTTTTTTGTCACATATATATTTTCCACTAAATATTTGTTTATTTTTTATTCTGTTAAGTTTTAGTTTTGGTCCTATATAGATGAACTTAGACTGTCTACAATGGCCACATTTCACTAGTCATTTTCTATTGTTTGTACTGCCCGTTGTTTTTGATGTCTGTAATTCTAATTTTCCTTTGTTTACACACCTCTAAAAGCTGGCCCTTCAACCAGTGTTTATATGGCTTCATTAAAGCATCTAAAAATGCTCAAGTTCACTTTCATGGTACCTTTTATAGTGTAGGTATCAGACCCATACTTGAGCACCATTGTTGTACTAAAGTTACTACTGTTAGCAGGTGCTTTTTTGTAGTTAACAGAACTGTTAATAACTGGTAGCTCTTCCCCAGAAGTGATTTATACTTGTTAACTCTGCCTTCCCGTATTTCATCCTTTATGGCTGACAGAAGTTGGTAGGGGTATCATTTCTTTAAAAACATACCTATCAAAATGTCTAGGTCATTTTTTTAATGTGGTGGCATCTGAAATTATCTTGCATGCCTCACCATCTGGCCTTTAACCAATCCTTTTTCTTTTGCCAGAAAGGGTGGTAACTTTGAAAATGTAGATATGAATTACAGAAGGTGGGCCTCCTGTAATTGGTTGAAACAAACATACCTATTTTGATTTTCTTGCTGATGATTATAGCTAGGTAGTTTATTTTTACATGGGATATATTGTGATTACATTTCAAACAAATTAGTAGTCCCTTCTGTGTTTTCCAGAAAGTCCCACAGCGTTACCTGATAGCCATTCCTTCTTCTTTTTGTTTCTGCTGCTGTTAGGGGTCACCACAGCAGATCATCTGTTTCCATTTCTTCCTGTCCTCTGCATCTTGCTCTGTCACACCAACCACCTGCATGTTCCCTCTCACCACATCCATAAACCTTATCTTAGGCCTTCCTCTTTTCCTCTTACCTGGCAGCTCCATTCTTAGCATCCTTCTTCCAATATACCCAGCATCCCTCCTCACCACTTGTCCAAACCAATGCAATCTTGGCTCTCTAGCTTTGTCTCCAAACTATCCAACATGACCTGACCTTATAATATACATATTTCTAATTCTGTCCATTCTCATTACACCCAATGCAAATCTTAACATCTTTAACTCTGCCATCTGCCACCTCCAGCTCTGACTCATGCTTTTTGTTAGTACCACTGTCTCCAACCCATGTAACATAGCTGGTCTTACTAAAATTTTATAGACCTTCCCTTTCACTCTTACTGGTACCCGTCTGTCACAAATCACTCCTGACACTTTTCTCCCACTCCACCCTGTCTGCACTCTCTTCTACACCTCTCTTCCGCACTCACCATTACTCTGAACTTTTGATCCCAAGTACTTAAACTCATCCAACTTCACCAGCTATACTCCCTGCATCTTCACCATTCCTTTCTGCCCCCTTTCATTTACACACATATATTCTGTCTTAGTCCTGCCAACCTTTATTCCTCTCCTCTCTAGAGCATATCTCAACCTGTTCAGGGTCTCCTCAATCTGTTCCCTACTCTCACTACAGATCACAGTGCGATCTGCAAACATCATGGTCCATGGGGACTCCTGTCTGATCTTGTCTGTGAACCTGTCCATCACCATTGCAAATAAGTAAGGGGTCAAAGCTGATCCTTGATGTAATCCCACATCCACCTTGCATGCATCTGTCACTGTTACTGCAGACCTCATCACTGTCACACTGCCCTCATACATATCCTGTACCACTCTTACATACTTCTCTGCCACTTACTCATGCAATACCACAACTCCTCTCTAGGCACCCTGTCATATGCTTTATCTAAGTCAACAAAGACACAGTGCAACTTTTTCTGACCTTCTATATATTTCTCCGTCAACACCGTCAGAGCAAACATCGCATCTGTAGTGCTCTTTCCCAGCATGAAACCATACTGCTGCTCTGTAATCATCACCTCCCTTCTTAACTCAGCTTCACTACTCTTTCCCTTAGCTTTATGCTGTGGCTGATCAATTTTATCCCTCTTTAGTTACTACAGCTTTGCACATCACCCTTATTCTTAAAAATTAGTACCAGTACACTTCTTTTCCACTTCTCAGGCATCCTGTCACTTTCCAAGATTCCGTTAAGCAATCTGGTTACAAACTCCACTGCCATCTCTCCTAAACACCTCCATGCTTCCACAGGTATGTCATCTGGGCCAACAGCCTTTCTATTCTTCATCCTCTTTATAGCTGTCCTTACTTCCTCCTTGCTAATCCACTGCACTTCCTGATTCATTATCCCCACATCATCCAACCTTCTCTCTCATTCTCTTCATTCATCAGCCCATCGAAGTACTCTTTCCATCTGCTCAACACACTCTCCTCACATGTGAGTACATTTCCCTCATTATCCTTTATCACCCTAACCTGCTGCACATCTTTTCCAGCTCAGTCCCTCTGTCTAGTCAATCGGTATGGGTCCTTTTTTCCCTCCTTAGTGTCCAACCTTTCATACAACTCGCCATACGCCTTATCCTTAGCCTTCACCACCTCTCTGTTCAAAATACACCTCATCTCCTTGTACTCCCATCTACTTTTTTCATCTCTCTGACAATCCCACTTCTTTGCCAACCGCTTCCTCAGTATACTCTCCTGTACTTCCTCATTCCACCACTAGGTCTTCTCAGCCTGCTTCCTCTTTCTAGATGTCATGCCAAACACCTTTTAGCTGTCTACCTTACCACCTCTGCTGTGGCTGTCCAGCTGTCTGGTAACTCTTCACTGCCACCCAGTGAAGAGAGGAGGAGGAAGACATTTTTATCTTTTGGAATGGCTGTGAGGGGTACCCAACCATTGGGGATGCACAAGCCAGTGTATTTCATTGTTTGGGAAATACACTGACTTGTGCGTCCCCAGTGGTTGGGTTCCCCTCACAGCTGTTCCAAAAGATAAAAATGTTATCCAGAAATCTTAGATATACATAAAAATATTTGGAAAAGGGAGAGCTGAAAACATATTGCTGTTCCAAAAATATTTGGAAAAGGGAGAGCAGAAAACATATTGCTGTTCCAGTACCACATAATTAGATTAGCATATAGGGGGCCATATGACATCACCAGAGCCACTCCACTCATTTAAAAATTTTCCTTCAAAATGCATAAAATTGTCGTTGAAGTGTCATAAAAACATTAATACTCACATCTGAAACAACATCATATATTAGTAGGACCTCATATAACCATTTCAAACATTTTACATGTGGGATGACAGAAAACAAATCCACCACATCTAAATTGACAAAGATCCCTTCAGCTGAAAATGCTTGTTGATTTAAATTACCTATAAAGTCCCAAGAGTCTGTTGTCATATATGGGTGATTATCACAGAATATTTTCAGTCTTCTATCACAGTAAACTGCCAGAGGGAGTGTTTTAGATCCCTTTGCAGACACTATGGGGTGAACGAGAGAGGGTTATTTATATATTTATGCACTATCAGGTAATAAGTTATCTGTTTTGTGATGAGCAATATTAATTTCATTTCTAGCCACCCTACAATACTGGTTACTGTTACTGAGCAGTTGAAACATTTCACATGAGTAGTCTATACTGCTCATGATTACCAAACCCTCCCTTATCAGGTTTTATAATCCTGATATCCTTGTTGCCCATTAAATTATAAAGAAGCTGTCATTCAACCAGGTCTATATTATGTAAGCGAACGCAATGAATTGTGAACACTATATAATCGACCCACAATCCCCGAAAACCCAAAATGTCGAACACACCGATCAGTGATTTTTTTTCCCCAAGCCTAATAATTATAATCAAAGTGAATATAAATTTAATATTTTATGCACTCTGAATCTCTACTTGATTAACCTTTTTTTAGCCTTTTTCAATATAAATTTTGTCAGGTTTTTCTGCTTTAATCGAAGGAAGAATTCTTGTCAAAAATGCATTTCAAAGATGATGTTGGATTTTAAACATGGTTTAATGCTTTTTATGTCAATTCCTCAAACTCATTTTTGTTTTGATAATGAAACAGGAACTTGATACTTCCTGGCATGTATTCTGTGCTGTTAATCTCGTATTGATTCTAATATTTTTGCTTGAGGGTTTTGTTGTTTTAATTCAAGTGAGATTTCCCATCAGAAGCTCCATTTCAGAGATGTTTAGAATATTTAATATGAGGTTGAACTTTTGATACACTAGAAGCTGTTGTCAGATTTCTTTGCTAATTTCCTGTGCTGTGTCTAACCGAATCGAAGTAACTTGGTAGTATGTGATCAGTCTATAATAAGGCTGATAAAAAGACCCCTTCTGAGTTTGAAGTTAGTGGTTCACTAGGGGATTCTTGTAGGTCTGCACCTAAACATGAAAAATGCAGTTTAAAGCAATCTCAGTATTTCACATGATAGCATTCTTAGTGAGGATCAGCAAAGTTGTCTGAAGGCTGCAACTATTTTATTGCTGACCTGTAGCTGGACTTTATCTGTTTTATTTTTTTTTCACCATTCTTGCCAAAAATGATGCAGATGAAGAAGTACAGCTTTTTTTTTTTCTAGTAAGTGGTGTTTTTCCTCAAAGCTTCAGTAGTCTGGAAAGATATTGTAATGTATCACAGGCTTTTCTCAGAGTTGCTAATCCACCTTCAGTGTTATGCCAGTAAGATGTTAACATTCCAAAGTAATAAGTAAGCTTTGCTTGTTGTTGATGTTCTTTTTAGCTTTTTTAGTCTGAAAATATTTCATATTGTATCAGGACATGCTTGCCATTTCTAACTCTGCTTTCAGAGTTTGTCCAAAATGACTTTGCTGTTCTAAGTTAGTAAAGTAAAATGTATAATATCCCATGGTTGCTTTGCCTTGCGTTACAAGACTAAGGCGCTTGTTGTAAAACACCTTTATTCCTTGCTGTTTATGCTATATATTAGAGTAGAAGCATATCTGTGGAGATAACTTAATGTCCTCAAGTCAAAAAGTGAATAATCACAAGCTCCTGAAATAGATAACTATGCATCTATGTTCTGGTGACTCTAGGGAGAGCAGTTGCCCATAGAACTAGGTGCAGGGGCACTAATATGTGCCATAAGGTGCATGTTTCTAAAGGCATGGGGACTTGCAAAATTTCTAGAGTCATTTGACAAGGTGCAGAAAAGATGTAGCCAAGTGTAGTCGTGCATCCCTGTTGTAGTCGTGAGCAGAATAATTGTGATCTTTGAAATTATGAGACTATTAAAGTGAAGGGGGGGGGGTGAATATATATTTATTTATTGTTAACAAGAGAAGGTTAGACTGGATATAAAACCCATTTTCAGTGGATGCCCAGGCAGAAAAGCCCCAATAACAGTAGTAATACAATATTGCAGAAACATGTAATAGATCACTTGAAAATGAAGTAAGAATGAAGAGCAGTTGACAGTGCAATGCACAAAAGCTTTGCAATGAATAGCAGATATTACAGTGTAGTACATTAAAAAGAAAAATAACGCAAAGTGCATTACAGTAGCTCCTATTTCAGTAATAGTACTGTATAAATGTTCCATTTTGTGTGTGTGTGTATGTGTGTGTGTGTGTGTGTGTGTGTGTGTGTGTGTGTGTGTGTGTGTGTGTGTCTGTCTGTCTGTCTGTCTGTCTGTCTGTCTGTCGGGGCTCTGGGACCTTAGAATATTCCCTTTACACTGAGGTACGACTAGCTGCCTTTAGTATATATAGTTCTCGGTAGTGTTGCAGGCTCAGACCCCCCTCCACCTTGTGGATTTTGGGGAGACTTGCAGACTAGAAAAACAGTCTAAAAGAGCAGCAGAAAGGTTTGTAATTCAGTGCTTAAATGTTGAAATTGAAGTTTGTTTTTATAAATGAGTGACTCAAAATATGAGGCCTTACAGCTGTGGTTCAGGGAGCTGGCATTTCTCTTGAAGATCAGCAGGTGTGGTTAAATACTCGATCTTTTCATTACTAAACTAAACTAAAAATACACTTATTTCTTTTTGTTAATAAGGTAGGTCCCACTAGGCATATGGCTTGTTTTTAAGAGAGACCCATAGTGGTATTTTATATGTGGACTATGGGTAATTTGGCCATGGCATTAGAGAACTTCCCATGTTGCATAAAGGAAGGTGTTTCTTTCCACTTCACAATAACGTAGAGCTTTGGAAGAGGCTCATACAGCTTCTGAACATGATTGCTAAGACTGAATTCAGTACAGAAGTATTTGACAAAAATGTTATTGAGGCCACTCCAGGAAATTCAAATTTTTCATTGGAAGATAGTGTTGAAGAAATGTTGGAACTATAATAAAGTGAAAGAAGATCATATTCATGGAGGCATTTTGAATAAGAGGGGCAGAACAGAAGACAACACAAATTATGACATTTTCCCAAAATAATCTATTCTTTGTGAAGAATTAAAGGACTGCTGTTATTGACCCAGATGGAGACCAAGTATTTTTGTTACAATGTTTAGGTATTACTAACCCCCCTGCCCTGCTCCAGTCTGTTTGGTATTGCTCTGTTGTACCTTTAGTTGGTCATTTGGCCTGCTGCAGGCACCCATTCTGATGTTATTTTATTTTTCAGGTAAATGTTCTTTTTCTCACAATGTAATCTGCATTCACATGATATGACATTTCATTTTATTTATTTATTTTTTGCCCTTCTTTTGCTTCTGTTCATATTCTAAGTGAATGGAAAGAACACTGTAAAATGTTGCTTTGTCTAAGAGTTTCCAGATATTTTTTTACATTTTATTCAGCAATTTCTTTAATTTGTATTCTTTGCTGTCTTCTAACAGATATACATAGACAATTTTTTGTTTTATATGCAGAAAGTGATTAAATTAGTTGCCTTTGTGAAAGATAGAACATTTCCTTAGCAAACCTATCCTTGACTTGTTTACTTTTATCAGCCAGATATTTTAAGTTTCCAAAGCTGCTATCTAAACTATGACAACATAGTATGTTTTTCCTTTGCACAGTAAGCCTGCAGTCCCAGAGACTCAAAAGCCTTATAATAGCAGTGGGAGAGAAAGCAGGCAGTGATCCTTGCTATATACTGTATTTTTCGGACCATAAGATGCACTTTTTTCCCCCCGAAAGTGGGGAGGGGAATTAGGGTGCGCCTTATGGTCCAATTGCTGTCCATCATGCATCAAGAAAGAGGTCACTTACCGATGTCTTCAGTGTGCCAGCCGAGGAAAGCGCGCAGGGTTCAGTGTGTCCGCGGGAACAGGAAGAGGCGTGGGCGGTATTGCTGAAATCCCTTCTCACACAGAGCTTGGTCTCTGCCCCCTGCTATCACACTGATCTGAGCTGAATGCCGATCTTAGCCTGCCGGGTAAGCAGGTGCGTGTCAGCTTGCTGCAGAGAGCGAGGCAGGGTGAGTGCAGTAAAATGTGTAGCAATAAGGAAGCTCTAGCTACCATTTGTCCCTCCTTGACTCCAGTGGGGCCACATTGCTATGCAGAAATCATTACTGGGCATATGGAAGAAGACAGTTGGCAGCAGATCTCTTTATGATGTGCCACAGTATAAATACAAGGCACCCCATAAAACTGCAACAGCAGTTATATCATGACTGATTAATTTCAATAGAAGGCAGTTTTATTAGATTTTCTTTGATCCCTCAAAAGTTTAAATGCATTCCACCATGTCTAAAGTTTAGCAAGACTTATATTTCTCTCCCTTCCCCACTTTTGAAGTTGTGGCTTTCCATCAGCACCTGTCCCTGTCTTCTTGCCTCTCAATACAGATGTGGGAACACTCAGCTAATTGGAGACCATCGTAAAGGGTGCAGGAGGGGATCAAACCCAAGAAATCAACACAAGGATGGTTGGGAGACCCTCATGAAGGGCTCAGTAGGTGTTCAGACCCAGAAACTTTAGGCTGCCCCTTTAAATCATACTCATGCACACACACACACATATGAATCATACACACATACAGACACGTGTATCGCCAAACGGTATAACAACTGACAGTTCTTTCATTACTGTATTTTCCTCTAAAAAACAAAGATTCTCTAACGGTACAAAATGTCAAAGACGAAAAGATTAGCCTATAAAATTCCGTTTAAATTGGAGGTAGTGCAATACGCAAAAGAACATGGAAACAGAGCAGCGGCGAGACATTTTGGGCCACCTCCAACTGAAAAAATGATAGTGGAGGAAACAGGAGGATCAGCTGCAAAAACTTGATAAAACTAAGCACACTTTTCGTGGGCATGCTGCACAATGGCCACAGTTAGAAATGGACATGAAAGAATGGATCACATGTCACCGTAATAATGGCTTTTCAGTTTCTACAAAAATGATCATCTATGAAGCCAAACGCATTGCTGTAGAGAAAGGCATTAAGGATTTTACTGGCTCACCAGCATGGTGCTACAGATTTATGAGAAGAAGCGGCCTTGCTATGCACACCAAAACTAGAATTGCACAAAAAATGCCACAAGAATATGAATCGAAGATTCTGTCTTTTTATAAATTTGTAATTGATGCTAGGAAAAGAAATGATTTTCCAATGGACCAGATTGGGAATATGGATGAAGTCCCGCTAACCTTCGATGTGCCATCTAATAAGACGGTTGACCTCAAAGGTGCCAAAACAATAACCATGAAAACCGCAGGACATGAGAAAACACATTACACTGCTGTGTTGTCCTGCTGTGCTGACGGCACCAAATTGCTACCGATGCTAATTTTCAAAAGGAAAACCTTTCCAAAAGATGTTATTCCACGTGGAGTTGTTGTGCATGTTCATGAAAACGGATGGATGGACGAAAATGGAATGAAAGTATGGATTGAAAAAGTGTGGTCCAAACGTCCTGGAGGGCTTCTGAAAAAATCTGCTTTATTAGTGCTTGACCAGTTCAGAGCACATATTAGCGAAACAACAAAAAACAGATTTAAAGAGGTGAAGACTCATCTAGCTGTAATTCCTGGCAGTCTTACCAGCCAGTTGCAACCTCTCGATGTTTCAATCAACAAACCATTTAAAGTCTTTATGAGAGAAGAGTGGAACAAATGCATGGCTGCTGGGAATCATGATCTGACTCCAACAGGACGAATGAAGAGGCACACTATCACTCAAGTTTGTGAATGGGTTAAAACATCATGGCAGTCATTGAAGGAGGAAATTGTTGTACGATCATTCAAAAAATGTGGCATTAGCAATGCCTTAGATGGAACTGAAGATAATATCATATATGAAGATAGTGAAGAAAGTGATACAAGTGATTGTCAGCAACTGAGCTTCCTAAATTCTGACACTAGCGATGATGAGTTTTTGGGGTTTCCAGAAAACTAGAAAAGTGCTTGAGTCTCTAAGTCTTTCCTCCTGTTGAGTTAGCACTGTTTAATATTACCGTATTTTGTTATATTTTAATAAATATTTTATTATACTAGTACTAATTTGGTTCAGAATATTTTTTTCTTGTTTTACTGCTCCAAAAACTGTGTGCGTCTTATGGTCCAAAAAATACGGTAGGTCTTCTTTGACCAGCCATCTTAAATATAACTACGAATAAGATGCAAGAGCCAGAGAAACAAATTGCTGAGTTGCATATTACAATGTGTTATACACAAGCTGACATGATAAACATGAGGCAATTAAATGTCATAGACATACCATAAAAAAGATTTAAGTAACTATTCTATTTGTATTTATTTATTTAGTTATTTGTTTATTTTCTCATTGTTGGCCAGGTTAGTTCCACTAGGCCAGTCCCTTCTTTTCAGGGGAGTCTTCAGGTGGTAATTCTACTAACTCTGGAAAATTTGGACAGTGCAGCTGGGAATCATCACTACTATTGTTTTTGTCAGTAACTGCCTTGAGAACTTTTACATCCATCTGAGCTACCACCAACGTAGGCAGATAAGAACCTCCATTTAACGTCTCATCTGAAGGATACTCAGCAATGCAGCACCCCCCTCATGTTGCACTGCAGCATTGGCATTTTAAAAGCACCTGGTGTGGGACAAGGACCCATACCATTCTGATCTTCTCGCACCAATGGGAATGTGCTACCTGTTAAGCCAATGACAGTACAATATGATTTTTTTTGCCAAATAAAGGGTCATTTTGTAGGGAGGGAAATACACTTTGTGTTGGGGAAAGTTTGTGTGTAGGATGCAGTTATGCTTTACATTTAAATATAAATGGATTGTGAGAGAAAATTAATGAATATGTCTGTATTTCTTGATTATGGAATATGAAATGGTAGGTGGAATTAACAGAGTGACTCTCAAAATAGTTGTATGCTAATTCTGCAATCACCTTTTTAATGTTAACAGCGTTAAGTGAGAGGTATGTTGTCTTATGCTGGTCACCCTCCAGTGTGTTTTACCTGTGGGGAAAGTAGATATAAAATAGCTACACTGTTAACAGATGTTGTCTTTGAAGAAGTCATTCATTAGTTTTCTCTGTAACATTTCTGTAACTTACAAAGTCTTGCATAATTGAGAATGACATGTTTTTAGCTGTTTCTTTGCAGCAAGAAATAGAGGTGGAAATGTTGAAATAAAACAATTACTGTCAGTTAAGTTAAAGAAAAAATGTTAGAGAATGATATCAAAGGTAGACAAAGAAATGGTAGCAAGAATATTGGAAAGAGAAACAAAATAATCTTTATAAAAAGTATTAGAACTGAAGAAGATGGTAAGTAGAAGAAAGGGATTAACCAAACGGAAGTGGGAGAGACTGTAAGAAGGATAACAAGATGAAACAAGCATGGACATGGCAAAACTGAGTAACTCTCTACATTTTGATAAATGTGATGAACATTAGAACAATTAAGAAGAAAGAATTTTGGATGAAGAAATACAAGAGGAAATGGGTGAAGCTGAATTAGCCTTCACTAAAGTGAAGTTAAGAGTGGGATGGGAATGGGAGAAAGAAGACTAGGGGAGAATTTTGACATAATGAAAATACTTTTATACCGAAAGGTAGAAAATAGAGTTTTTGGACTACTAGGACATTTCAGACACATGGTTCATGCTGCTGGGTTCCAAACTAATATAGGAAGAACTGAGGAGTTTTGAAAATATGTGTGTGAAGTGAAAGTGGAGTGCAGTTGATAAGGAAAAGTCTTCTGGAATAATAACTGGTTTCAAAAGCTTGTCATGGAGTGGAAAAGGTGAAAGTGCTTAAGGATAGAAGATCAGCTGTGCTAGAAATGAAGAAGAGTCATATGGATTTTGTGTATGGATTTTTTGAAGAAGACTAGAACTCTGGAAAATTATACCATATTTAGTTAGAAGTGCACCCCTTATTTTGGAGACTTCAGTTATGAACTTATAGAAAGAAGATAGATTTAAAAAAAGTATTAACATAAATTGTTAGTAAAGCAAAAATGCAGACAATTTAAAGACTTATTTATCTTTCCTCCATGTGATTAGTCCTGGGGAATTTTAATGGCTAGGTGGACAGTGAGGCCTACAAGCTCACCATGGGGATCCTAAGTTTAATGGATACCTTACCTTCACTTAAGTTTTTCCAGTGTGACTATTCTAGACATTCCTTGTATTTGATTTTCTAGCTACAGTTAGGGATCAGGGTTGTGATGGTTGAGCCTATCTTATTTTGTTTGTGTTTGTTAAAGCTTCATGATCTGACCACTGTTTGGTGTATTTTGGGCATGACTTCCCAACTTCTCGGTCTCCGGCTGTACAGCTGATGAATGTAGGGATGTTAAAGTTATGGATTCTGATATTCTTTGCCTAATTTTTTACCATCTTTTTGACAAAGTGCAAATGATCTGGTTAATCTGATTGTGGTATATAATTTTGTTGATGTTCTTCGTGATTAACAAAGTCTTGGGTCCTATGTCGGTTGCTGTCCCTTCTTCTATGATGTCAGGTCATCAGGGGTATAAAACATGCAGCCGATGCCATTACATCAGTCTTTTTTGCAGTGCGGTGCCTGAAGCAGAAGCAGTTCGCAAGTGCTGGTCGGCCAACTCCTGAAATTTTCATTTTCGAGTTTCATAACCAAAGTCTTCAACTAAAGCTAAGTACCCCATTGGGGAACCTTTTTCTTGCTCCTTACCGATGTCAGTAAAAGTTAATAATTGCATTACTTGTGGAAAGAAGTACCTCATAAAGATTTTCATTCGTACTGTATTCCTTGCCTGGGCCCTGACCACGACGTACCTTGCTGTCGGTTTTGTGCTTTATTTAATCAGCGCATTATCCATCGTCGGTATATTTTCACCACAAGTTTCTTTTTAAAAATCCTATTGCAGATCCAGAGACTATTTCACAGGGGCCCAAGGGCATTAAGGCTTCTACTGCTAAAAATCCTACCCCTTCTGATAGAGACTCCAGGGCACTGGATAGATGGGGTAAGAAAGTTTACATTTCTGAAACCTTGGCCATTAGGGCTTTAAACTGCCAGATTCATATGTTAAAGTATCAGTAACATGTTATTAGACTGCTTAAACAGAAAATTATGTTGATTCATGACTGTCTGGAAAATAAAGAATTACAGGATTTAATGAATTCTGCTGAACAAATTGTAAAACATACTTTGCAATGTGGTTTTGATTCATTAGAGGCCACTTGCAGGGCTTCTGTTACTGGGTCTGTGCTCAGAAGGCATGCTTGGCTTAAGGGGCAATCTTTGCCTGATCATGTTAAAGCTAAATTGTTGGATGCTCCTTTAAATCAGGAACACCTCTTTGGCAACAAGGCTGAGGAAGTTCTTAAAAAGATGGAAGATAAAGCTAAATCTATGCAAACTGTTAAAAGATTTTTTTTTTCAAACTCAGCCTCCTAGATTTAGTAGGCACTGGCACTCTAAGAATTGGTCCTTTCCAGCCCCTCCAGGTCTTCTCAAGCCAAACCCAGACACAGCAAAAACCCCAGGTTTCAGTCCCAGGGGACAAACAGAACTAAGCAGTGGGGGACCTCCACTTCCAAATTTGGGAATAATAAGACTCCCCCCTATAGTAAACTGTCTCAATGACTTCCTTTTAAAATTTCCAACCACTTATCAACTGACTGCCCCTTTGGGGGGGTAAGATTGCTCTTCATGCAAAGAACTGGGAACTCATTACCCAGGACAAATGGGTTTTAAATATAGTGTCCAAGGGATACAGATTTCACTTCCACACATTACCAACACCAAGCGGGTGGCCGGACCCACCCCCAAATCAGTGGGCAGAGGCCAAAAAACAAGTACTTTCTCTCTTAAGCATGGGGGCTATTCAGCTGGTACCAGAAGAGGAAAAGGGACAAGGTTTCTTCTCAAGACTTTTCCTGGTACCCAGAAAAGGCAATTCATGGCATCCTATCCTGGACCTGTCTACTCTAAACACCTTTTTGGAGATTCCAAAGTTCAGGATGCTGACTCTTCATCAATTACTTCCTATGCTAGGCAAAGATGCCTGGTTGGCAACACTAGATTTAAAAGAAGCATACCTGCACATCCCAATCAGGGAATCTTGCAGAAGATACCTACGCTTCAAAGCAGGCTACACGCACTATCAGTTCTCTGCACTGCCCTTTGGCTTATCTACTGCACCCAGGGTATTCACAAAGTGCCTAGCTCCAGTTATTGCATTTTGCAGGCAAAGAAATATTCAAATATACCGAAGCCAAATGGTGGTAGCAATACAACGAAAAAAACACTTGTCCTGAAGGAACCGACACACAGCGGAAGCAATAATACGTCCTTTAATGAAAGTCACAGCTCACAGCAAAAAATTCTTTAAAAACCATACTAAAACTTATTATAAGAATACGGAGCAAGCGCTTTCATCCACTGACATGGGACTTCATCAGAATATTCAAATATACCCATACCTGGACGATTGTCTAATTCAGGCAGAAAGCCAGGACATACTTTGAATCATCTGGCCTTTGTACAAAGGGTTCTAACTTGTCTGGGGAACACCATAAATGAAAAGAAATCACACCTGGTACCCTGTCAACAAATTATATTCCTGGGAGCAAGCTTGAATACAACTTCCCAGATGGCTTACCTTATGCCAGATAAACAAATTCATTTGACAACCTACTTCAAACAAGTGGCCACAAAAACCCTGCTATCTGCAAAACAAATACTGCAAGCCTTGGGGTTTATGGCCTCCTGCATTCTTCTAATTCCATATGCAAGACTGCATATGAGGAAACTACAGTGGTATATAAAAAGTCTATGGTGTCAACATTCTGAAGACCTGGAAACAATGTTTCCTATCATACCTTGCCTACACCTAGAGTTCCTTTGGTGGGCAGAGGCCTGCCACCAAAACAAAGGACTACCTTTCACACCACCCACTGCCGCCCAAACCCTAACAACAGACACATCAGACTATGCATGGGGGGCTCACCTGGCAGGGAAGTGCATTCAGGGCAAATGGAACCCAAGTCAAATGCATCTGCATATCCATCAAAAAGAAATGTTAGCTGTACAGAATGCTCTGACAGCCTTCAAGGACCACATTCTTCCAGGACAACTAATGGTAAAGACGGACAACACCACTGTTATGTGGTACATAAACAAACAGGGGGGTACACATTCTTACCCCCTCTGCAGACTAGCCATGGCATTGTGGAACACAGCCTTGAGCTACCAAGTGCACCTACAAACTCAATTCCTGCCAGGAAAATTAAATACACTGGCAGACAGACTAAGCAGAAACCTCATGGAACAACATGAGTGGAAACTGGAACCAAGAATTTTAAACATGTTGACAAGCAAATGGGGGAGCCCAGATATAGACCTGTTTGCCTCTCTCCAGAACTCTGCCTCTGCTCTCCAAAGTACTACTAAAAATCAAACAGGACAAACCAAGGATGATTTTGATTGCTCCAGACTGGCCGCACCAACACTGGTACCCCCTCCTGCGCAGTGTGTCATGGTTATCTCCATGGCACCTGCTTCAGACTCCTTCCCTGCTGTCTCAGCAGGAGAACCAGATTCTGCACCCTCAGCTTCTAACACTGAACCTTGCAACCTGTCTAATTACTTAATCTCGCCTTTACCATCCCTCAGCAAACCTGTGATGGATATCATTTAGAGGGAAGGAGGCCTAGTACTAGAAAATGTTATGCTGAAATAGGGAAAAGATTCTGTGCCTGGAACCAATCTCAAGGGTTGAGCACAGCAGCGCCCAATTTAATTCAGATTTTACAATACTTAACTGAGATGCTTCACAAGGGCCTGTCTTTTTCCTCCATTAAATTTGATCACTCAGTCATTTCAGCTCATTATAACACAGAACCTCCCCTCTTCTCTCATCCACTGCTCAAGCAGTTCCTCAGAGGGGCAAAAATTTGAGACCACCCAGGAGAGCTCCAACCCCAGCCTGGGACCTTAACTTTGTCTTGGAGAAACTCACTCTACCTCATTTCGAGCCAGCTGCTACTGCAGACTTAAAATTTCTTTCTTGGAAAACAGCTTTCCTTTTAGCGATTACTTCAGCTAGAAGGGTATCTGAATTGCAGGCCCTTATGGCAGTGGAGCCTTTCATCATCTTTCATGCGGACAGGGTGTCCCTCATAACCAAACCATCATTCATGCCCAAGGTGGTATCCAGTGTGGCTCTTAATCAGTCCATTCATTTGCCAACCTTCTTTTCCAATCCACAGAATAAAGGGGAACGGATACTGCATTCCTTAGATGTGCACAGACAACTTAGATTGTACTTGGACTGAACTAAACCTCAAAGGAATTTTGAACAACTGCTGGTGGTATTTGCTGCAGGGGCAGAGGGGAAGGCTATTTCAAAGCAAACCATTTCTAAATGGATAAGCCATTGCATTAATTTCTGCTATAAGCACCATGGAAAACCTATCCCCCAGGGGATCAGACCTCACTCAACCAGGGCTGCATCTAGCTCTACAGCCTTTCTCAGAGGCATCCCTACCAGGGACATCCTAGAAGCTGCTACCTGGAGTTCTGTACATACTTTCACCAAGCATGATCATTTGCCAATTTTCTCTAATTCCAGAGCTGGCTTTTCCACTGCAGTCTTGCAGGGCCTTATAGCTAGCCCTAATGCTATCTGAATTCCTCCTCCCAACAATAGCTTTGGGAATCTACCCAAATGTAATGACTGCAGCAGTGAAACACGAAGGGCATAGTACAGTTATATGCACTTAATAAATGTAGATGTTTGAGTGTATTCACTGTTGCAGTCCTGGTTACCCTCCCTCCAGCCCCCTAACTTCTTTTGGCTATACCTCTACTTTCCTTTACTATGCTTAAAAGCCTTTTTGGTGTATTTGCTTTTTTGTTGGAGGTATATCTCTGTGCTTTTATATTTAATTGCTTCCTATTGGGGGGCACCTGACATCTGGGGCAAGAAAAACTGATGTAATGGCGTCGACTGCATGTTTTATACCCCTGATGACCTGACGTCATGGAAGAAGGGACAGCAACTGACGCAGGTCCCAATGTTTTGTTAATCAGGCTGACTGAGGACTACCTGCAAGCAGATAACCCAAATGTAATGACTGCAACAGTGAATACACTCGAACATCTACATTTATGGTAAGTGTACACAGCTGTACTTTGTGCTGTAGATCAGGTTGAACCAGTGAAAGCAAGCCTTCCCTTAGGTCAGAGATTTGTTGCAATCCTTGTTATTTTTTTTTTTTTGGCTGCCACAGCTGACTATCAGCTGGCAGCAGCTCCTCACCTTGTTCATTAGGCTTGCCTGCCTTAACTTCCTCAGTGTTTCACCTGACCCATATCCTGGGCCAGTGAGCAGATCAAGGACACTGGTGCAGCATCATACTGTAGCAGGGGAGCAGGGTCTAATCCCCCACTCTGCAGCAGCCTTGGAAGCTCTTTTATGACTGCCTTCAGGAAGTGCATGCACTTCCTGATCAAGCAGCACACCACTTGCAGCACAGAGCTTACCAGGTTCTTCATGCTGCTGTTGCAGCATGTCAAGCTAACTGCAGCCTCCCATGATGGGTGAGCTGCCATCAATCACTTACTCTCATTCTCCATTGCAAGTCCTGTTTGTACCATGAGCTTTGTTTGATATGCAGGCAAGGGTAGCATTTGTGAGTGTCAGTCGGGTGCAACATGCCTTAGATTTCCTACTAGACTAAGATCACTTAGAAGAGGGTCAGTTTCAAAGACATATCAGCTGCATTTAATCATCCTTCTGCATCCTGTAGAAGGATCATATAGTTCGCAGCCTGCCTGTCTGATGGAGTCTACTTGAGAAGACCGAAATCCCATATTACTGAATCTGACATGACAGAGATGACACAGCCAAAATCTCACATAAACAAATATTCAAAACACTGATAAGGCACTCTGTAAAACTAACCACTTGTCCATCACCACAAAAAACACAAACCAAAGTATATCAAACCCACCGATGTAGGGGGCTTTGCCGCCCCCCACACCCCCTAACTAAATATACCAACTCCAAAATCGTACTACAGTGGAGAAATGGCAAAGTTCACCATGGTGGCCAAGTGGTTCTTTTCCCACAGTAAAATTCTGGTGTTCCCAGTGTTCGTTTATGTGAGATTTCAATTATATTGTCTCAGTCATGTCAGATTCAGTAATGTGGGGATTTCGGTCTTTTCAGGTAGACCTGTCTGATGATGATTTTTTTCTTCCAATGTGGGTGGATCACAGTGTGTACAGCCCAGCCTGTCAGATAGCCATTTCTTTTTGTCCAGTGAGAGTGAGGAAGCCACACAACATTTTTTTGCAAACAGGGTTGCCAAGATAAGATACTGCTTTTCCTGAGATGGGTACCTTTTGAGGATTCCAGATTGTTTATGATGGTAGCTTTTGCTTGATGAAGACTGAATTTGCCATTTACAGTAACTGCATGGACATTCCTGTTGAATGACATTCCTTCAGTGATCTAACACTGTCTTTCCTGAAGTGTATAGACTGGTTGAACATTTCAGTCCTGCTGAGGTCACAGCAAGACATCTGTCCATACCTGGTATTATTTCTGATTTGAGTTGTCAATGCATGTTGCCTGAAATATTTCTCAATTCTCAAGATGCCTTACAGTGATGGTAAATATATGCATAGTTTTTGTTTCTTTGTCAATACTTTGATAGAAGGACATGCATTTTGTTATCACCAGTATATACACTGTATTTTTTTATTATCAGTGTGATTGCAATTTGCATCCTATGGTACAATGTTTAGTGCTCCAAGTTTTGTTTCCATATTCTTCTAATCTCTTGTATTTTTAGGTTGTTTCATGGATTTGTGATAACATTGGAAAATGTAGCAGATTTGATGTCATTCAGGAATTCATTTGGGGTATGTATTACCTGCAGAAATGTGTATATTTAACATTAAACAGAAAATTCTTTAGAGAACTTTTATGCATGTATATGTTGTATGTGTATTTACTTATATGTAGATGTGTGCATGTACATATTTACATAAAACTGCATTTTATGTGTACATACATACACACACAAGTTTGTATACATACATTTGTTGTCTGTGTATATATGTGGATCTACTGTATTAGTTCAAACACAAATTGCTTTTCCACTAACTCTGTTGATTACTCGGGTCACAAAATACTCAGATCATAGACAATTTAAAAAAAATGCATTTTTTAGGGCCCCTTGTGACATGGAGGTTCTACCCTGCACACCATCTAACTTTAAGTATAGTGCCTCTGTGCTCATGCAGAAGTGGAGGAAGCAGATTTATAGAGAATCTTTTTATTTGACTTTCTCACGCTTGAATACACAGAGAAGTGTTTGACTGCAGGTAAATGACCCCCAAGTAGCTGGACCTCGAGTAAGTAAAAGACATTTAAGTGTGTGTGTGTGTGTGTGTGTGTGTGTGTGTGTGTGTGTGTGTGTGTGTGTGTGTGTGTGTGTATACATGCATTGTTGGATCCTTAGAAGCTAGGTTAAGAAGGGAGGTGATGATTAGCGATCAGCAGTATGGTTTCATGCCGGGAAAGAGCACTACAGATGCGATGTTTGCTCTGAGAGTGTTGATGGAGAAATATAGAGAAGGTCAGAAGAAGTTGCATTGTGTCTTTGTGGACTTGGAGAAAGCATATGATAGGGTGCCTAGAGAGGAGTTGTGGTATTGTATGAGGAAGTTGGGAGTGGCAGAGAAGTATGTAAGAGTGGTACAAAATATGCACGAGGGTAGTGTAACAATGGTGAGGTCTGCAGTGGGAGTGACAGATGCATTATGGTGGAGGTGAGATTACATCAAGGATCAGCTCTGAGCCCTTTCTTATTTGCAATGGTGATGGACAGTTTGACAGACGAGATCAGACAAGAGGCCCCATTGACTATGATGTTTGCAGATGACATTGTGATCTGTAATGAGAGTAGGGACCAGGTTGAGGAGACCCTGGAGAGGTTGAGATATGCTCTACAGAGGAGAGGAATGAAGGTCAGCAGGACTAAGACAGAATGTATGTGTGTGAATGAGAGGGAGGATAGAGGAATGGTGAGGATGCAGGGAGTAGAGTTGGCGAAAGTGGATGAGTTTAAGTATTTGGGATCAGCAGTTCAGAGTAATGGTGAGTGTGGAAGAGAGTGAAGACAAGAGTACAGGCAGTGTGGAATGGGTGTTATGTTGTATGGTTTGGAGATGCTGGCATTAACAAAAAGGGAGGAGTCAGAGATGGAAGTGGTAGAGGTAAAGATGTTAAGATTTGCACTGGGTGTGACAAGGATAGACAGGATTAGGAATCAGTATATTAGAGGGTCAGCTCAGGTTGGACAGTTTGGAGACAGCAGAGAGGTGAGATTGCGTTGGTTTGGACATGTGCTGAGGAGGGATGCTGGGTGTATTGGGAAAAGGATGCTAAGGATGGAGCTGCCAGGTAAGAGGAAAAGAGGAAGGCCTAAGATAAAGTTTGTGGATGTGGTGAGAGAGGACATGCGGGTGGTTGGTGTGACAGAGCAAGATGCAGAGGACAGGAAGAAATGGAAATAGATGATCCACTGTGGCGACCCCTAATGGGAACAGCCGAAAGAGAAGAAGAACATTGTTGGATCCTTATCAGCACTGTACAATGAAAATGTCCTGTAGGACATATTTAAATACTTTTTATGAAACCTGTTCTATAGATTGTGTTGACCATACTGTATGAAAAGCTGAACTTTTTTTGTTAGAAAAGTCTGATATACAAGTTGACATAACTGCTCCTAGTTTGAATAAAATAGCAGCAGGTAACATTATTCACACCCATACAAGTGCAACTCCTACATTACATTTTTTTTCTAATGTTGTCGCCTCACAGTAAGACGTTTTCCTGTTCAATTCTCAGCTAAAGCGTCTTCTGTGTGGAGACATGCGTGAATGGGCGTACCTTCGTTGAAGGTTGTGCGTCAGGGCTGGCAACTTGGTATGTAAAAATCTACTGCCAATCATTAGCAGACCGGAGTTCCGCTGTGGCGACCCCTAACCGGGAAAAGCTGAACGATACAACAACATTATTCCTTTTCATATCATTGCATATTCAAAATGTTTAACATTTTCTCCTCATAGTTCTTTTAGATTATTTCTAGAATGACTCCATAATTAAGGCTCATCTTCAGAATATAGACTGCATTTTGTGTAAATGCTGTTTATCAGATGCTGCCTAATGGGACTGTGGATATATCCGTTATCTGCCCATCACCATACTACAATGAGCAGTTTCATGCACTTTAATACTTACTACTAACCACTTCTTGTTCCCTTTTTGTACCAGATTGAAGTAATGTCCTGAAGCAGTCTTCTTTACCAGATCCTGTCTTGGTTTTACTCATTGCCTGTCTTTTCTCCATGTGAGTTCCTCCCATTTGACTACCTTTTGCACAGCTCCCATTCATTTTGGTGTCTTAGCTATAACAATGAGGAGGCAGAACCAACACAGCACTCTTGTAGTCGAAGTTCCATCTCATCAAATATCATACTGTGCGTACAGCATCAAAACTGTATAAACTCTGTTCCTTGCCTGTTTTCTTCTTGCATCTAGTCAATACACAGCAGTTAGTTATTTTATATAGTAACACCTCATGCCTTTATAAAGTCATTATGGGCTGCTTTGTTCATCTTTTCTTTTGTTTGCTCCTGCCTGGTCTTTGTCTAGGGAAAGGAGACAAAGATGACTGCAGAAGGTAGAGGTTGTTTTGACAGAAAGCACATATACAAGGTCTTAGTTAAAGGGAAATCTTCTTCTTATAGCTGTATGATGGCAGACAGTTCTTGTTTCCTATTGCTTCTGCATGCAGGAAACATAGTGTGTTTATTGTAATGACCTGCATCAGTTTTGGCAGTACACCCAGCTTACTAATGCCCAGTTTAATTCTGCCTCTTGTACAGTTCAGACCTTCATCATTGTATATGTAGTAGGTATGTTCTCTGCATTCACTGCAGAATCAAAAACTCTTCCATGTGTTCCTTCAGCCGGAATCCAGAGCGGTTCTTCCTTTATTATGTAGGAAGGACTGTAACATGATGGAGTAGTGTAAGGCCAGTTCTCCAAACAAGCTATGTGCAGAAGGTGGCATGCAAAGCCTGATACCTCTCGTAGTCTGTAGATGGCACTGATGAAGGTTGCCTGGCTCATAGATTGGTCAGAGGATCCTTTATCCTTTCCAATACATGGTCTAAAGGGAAGAGACAAGGCTAAGCACTGGTTGAAGTATTCTTTGAGTGTGCTTGCCATCCAGCAGCATCTGCTGTTCTGATGATTACAAAGCTGACCTCTTCTAGAGTGAGATCAACCATCATATACAGTGTGGCAGGAGAAGTAAGAAACTTCACATTAACAAAGACATATTTTGCAATGGGTTTTAGATGCAGGTGAACACATTCCTTAAATAACTATATGTATGCTAACTGCTGCCAGAAGAAAAATTAAAAACTCAAGTTCCATGGGACTAGACAACATAACTTTTGGTTTCCTGTACAGAATCAACGAAAACCTAATTTATTCCAGTCCTGTTAATCAAAATGTTAGCATGTTATCTCATCCCTGACCTATACTGACAGGCTGTAATGCTAACAGTCTGCAAAAGAAGTCACTTCAGACCCAAACAGTTTTGTCATATGGTAATAATGGAGCTTATCCAAAATGGCACAGCAGACCTATTTCTGTTAGATGTGGAACAGTATGTGATTTTAAGGAGTAGTCTTGCCTTTTCAATCTTTGGCATTTTTGAAGAAATATCAACAGCACTTCATGAGGTACTGACAGTGCACGTTTCTTGTCATGTCTTTATTAAGGCCTTCAGCACAGCTCCAGTCAGGGCAGTATTTAATAAAGCAGAAGCATTTAATGTAACTTCATGCATAAGTTAGTGGGTTAAAAAAAACAGATTATTCAAAAGAGCACAACAGGTTAGGCAGGGGATATTTGTCTACCTACTGGGGGCTATAGGGCTAATGTACCAGAGCCATTTCTCTTTTGGAATGTTCTTAGATATAAAAAAAGGATGTACTGTGGATAATAAGATATGATTGCAAACTGTAGACATAATTATTTCTATAAAAGATGCCAAAATTCTCTGTCGTCTGCAGAGAATGCACACCTTGTGAAGCCTCACATTCACTGTCATTCAGTATAGCATCTTGAGGCTTGGTAGAAAGGCCATACATTATGATTACACAGTAGATGATTAAATCATAAAAAATGACACTGTCTTTAAACATGTAAGATCTGCAGTAGACGAGAATTTAAACTTTGGTCGGTATGTATTTACTGAAGTTAGAAATGCTCATTCTGTAGCCCATCTAATTCCACTGCACATTATATACCCATCCAAAGCAGAACACTGTACTATTTCATAACTCCCTAACCTAATCTGCTATTGAATACTTTGCAGCGTCTTGCATCATTCAAAAAAGCCACCTGAAGCAATTTGAAAAATTACAGTGATATAACATTCATGTGATTGGGAAAATTGTATTATTCAGAAAGGCTTCAGGAATTATCAATATATTCTGTTTCTTATTAGTTACTAAGTGGTGA